>NW_007726589.1:361415-438687 GCF_000696425.1 Galeopterus variegatus | reverse complement strand
CCCCCCCCCCGCCCCCCCCCCCCCCCCCGCCACCCAGACACACACTGTAGTTTAAGCCCCCTCCCTATTCCCCTGTCCTGAGCAGAACTGTTTTCATCTTCCTCCAGGCGCTGTTCACCTGCAGCCTCAAAACTCCTTCCTCCACTCCCTCTCTTATAGTCTCTGTACCCCAAAACGCAACTTGCTGTGAAATCTTTAGCCCTGCCAGGTCTGGGTCTGATTTTCCCCGGTGAGGACCAGCAAGTTCTAGTCTCATCTTCCTGTCCAGGAGTTGTTCTGGACCAGGTATTTGGATGTCTCAATCAGAGGAACATAAGTTGAGCGTAAAAGAGACTCGTCCACGCAGCACTTACTAATTCTAGTTAGTAACAGTACTGGTAATTACTAACCACGCCATTTTGATCCTCAACATTATTTTGGGACAATAACTCCTGGGAGCCTAAGGTGTTTGGTTTGCATTCAACCTAAGACGATCATTTGTGAGCAGCTGAGGCTGTCAGAGCTCTTGGATAACTCGTCAATGGACCCATTTTCCTAAGCCCCAGCAATCGCTCAGATCTGGAGGAATGACATTTTTTTTTTTTTATCTCCCTGAAACCAGGTGAAAACGTGGTTCCAGAACCGGCGGATGAAGCATAAAAAGCAGCTGAGGAAAAGTCAAGACGAACCCAAAGCACCAGACGGGCCCGAGACCCCGGAGGGCAGCCCTCGTGGCCCAGAGGCCGCTGCTGCCGAGGCTCAGCTGAGCCTGCCCGCCGGCCCCTTCGTCCTGACCGAACCAGAGGACGAGGTGGACATCGGGGACGAGGGGGAGCTCGGCTCAGGGCCGCACGTGCTCTAGGCGCCCAGGCCAGGGGCCGGCGGAGCGGGGGAGGGAGACAGGGGAGGAGACTGCGGGGCTGGGCGAGGTTCTCTCCCGGACCAGAGGATTCGGACTCCGGTCTCGCGGCGGATCTCGCAGATCAACTCCTGGCAGACAAACCAAACCCACCTGTCAACCCTCCAGCCGGTGTGGAGCCAGCGCGGCCAGTGGCTCGGCCTTCCGCCCTGTCCCTGTCAGGGGAGATTCTGCATCTGGGTTCGTTCATTCCCGCGTCCGGCACTTCAGCATCGGAGACCGGCCCAATACCGCGGCCCAAACTGGAACTTGGGCTCTGGGCTCCCTAATTCCATGGGGGACGCTTTTATCCCCCACGATCGCAGAACCTCTCCTTCCTCACCTCTCAGCCACCTGCCCCCAGCTCTGTTATCAGGGCTCCGCGGCCACTCCACCCCGACCCTTTTACCCTTCCTTGGGCAGTCCGATTGGCTGCAGGTGAGGGACCAGGTGTCTGGGGCCTTCCGCTCTGCGGGGATATAGGCAGAGCCACAGCCTGATCCTTAAAACATCCAGTGCCGGGGCAGACTCCTGCGCTGCTCGTCACTAACCTCCCATGTCCCCGTGCGCCCCACCCCCCATCTCTAACTCAAAAGCTAAGGCGACTCCCTCCTTCTCCAGGCGGCGCTTCCATCCTCCCCAGTCCCTTTTGTCATTAAAAGCTCGAGATTCTGCACCCCAGTACCCCTTCCTGAATTTGTGACCCCCGGGCACCGACGCCCTGTACGCCCTCTCTCCTCTATACTAAGCGCGGCCGCGCGCGGCAGAAAACTTGGGTGGAGAGAAATTCAGAGCCATTTCTGCTTCCCGGACTCATCGCGCTCTTTCCCCACAGCTCTTCCACGTCCCACAAGCTGCTGAAATTTTAAAAGTGAGTGTTCTTCGGCTTGTGTGTGGAAACGCTCCTTCTCAGTGCATTTTATGCGGAGTACCAGCAAGATGAAAGCTAAAGGGGAATAAGCTTAATAACGTTAAAATTAAAGCTAAAGGGGTTCCGGGCGTGCACCTCTTTGGGGACTAGGTGGGGCGGGGAGGGGGTCTGATTGCCCAAAGCGCTACCCTTCTTCTTTTTCCCTGAGAGGTCTCTTATTCACTTACTGGGTTTGCAGTCTCTTTAGATACAGAGTCTTGCTCATCAAAACTGGGAAGCGTCACGCGTTTCCCGGAGTCGTTTGTTCCCGCGTCCCCACACGCGCCCGCCCGCTCGCCTCGGCCTTGGGCAGTTTTCTGTTCCCGGTAGAAATGAAATTGGGTAACGACGTTTGGTTAGCAGATCCCCTCTCCCTCACCCGGATTTTTCTGTTTTTATTCGTTTAATTAATGGTCTTGAATTCCACCTACGTGGAAAAGGTCACCGCAAATGGTATGTTGTGGCTCTGAAATGCAGAAGGCATAGAGATCTGATATTGGGAGTTTGAAATTAGGCTGAGGAATTGTGATGAGAATACATACCAAGTATGCATATGAAATATAGCAACCGTGCCAGAGGTGGCCTCCGCTTCCAATCTCCCTTTAGCTCTGGTTGTGTCTTTAGGTAAGTGAGCCCAGGAAGGTTGGATAAGAGTGAGGTTAGCTGGGTGGAATCCCACCCTTGAGTCCTAATGATTCATAATAATTATATAGGCCGGAGTGGTGTTAGCTTGAGTCACATTTAAGCTTTTCGTTTTCAATTTCTCCAATAAGGGGATAAATCCTAAAGATCCTTGTAGATCTAAATTCTATGGTTCTATGAATGTAGCAGTAGAATTTTTAACTTTTTACTTTAGGCTTCTTGGAGAATCATTACCTGAGGCAAAGATTAGTGTCAGAGTGAGAACTTTACCCAATCTGCATCATTTAGGAGGCAAAACTATTGCTTCTAAAACATAAGCATTGTACAGCTTTTTGGATTTTCCAAAGTGCTCTTTAATCAATCAATGATCTTGTGAGTCACAGATGACGAGGATTATTTTCCTTTTTCGTAGATGAGGAAGTTGAGCCTTAGCAAGACTGAAAGATTTACCCATGAAATCAGGACTAGTGACAGCCAAAGGGGATAAAAATATCTCTTATGACTCCTTGTTCCTTTCTTTTCCCATGCACATCATTATTATTTATTATTTTTTTCCTGGTAACAATGCATTGATTGGCATTTTGCCTCTATCACTTTATAAAAACATCATTCTCATTTCTTTAGATTGTGTATATATGATTATTAAAAGCAAATCTAGGCTCAGATTTCTCCCCTCCTTCTCTGTTCAGAAAGGTACCATTTGGGGGCGGGAATTTATGACAAATGCTTTATGATAAGACGAAAGACTTGGACAGAGAGAAAAAAATAATTTGTGAATGAGAATGTTTCTTGTAACCTGGAAGAAAAAGTAGATACTATTACACAAGATCATGAAATCAAGGGAAAAATCTCAAATTCTTCTAATCCAGGAAAAACAACAACTAAATGGGATTTGAGAAGAATCTATAAAGTGAGTAGAAATACTGTGTATTTGGGGAAAAGCTGTGTGTGTGTGTGTGTCTGTGTGTGTGTGTGTATGTTTAAATCAGCGAGTGAACACAAACCCCAAAGCACCAGGCCTTTAGCTCTTTCTTCTCCTGCTTTTATAACAAGATGCCAGGGCTTATTCTGAGTCTAAGTGGAGCAGATTAAGTGCATTTGATGACCCTTTGTGTTGAAAAAGTGGGTAAATAGGAAACACTGTTACTCTAGGCACAGCTCTGACTGATTGGGGGCAGAATGAATCCTGGAGCCCATGGAATGTCTGGGTCTTTGATTCACGAACATTAAACATGAGAAGATGCTCATTTCTCCTCATCCTGGTTCTCCTTCTGTAGCTGCTCATGGCTGAATCGGGTGGGAAGCTTAGAACTGCAGCACTAGTCACCTCAACTGTGGCACGCTTTTCTCATCAAAAAACTCCCCGAAGTTGGTGGCAAACAATCCAGTAGCAAAGTTCTCCTACTTTTTTTTTTTTTTCATACAGGGGGTTAGTGATAATGGTAGAGGAAAGATACAATTTAGCCTCAATTTAATGTAACATACCAGCACTTTTTAGTTTTGGCCTTCAATATTGATCAAAGCCTCCTTATGCTGAAAAGGTATTTTGTCTGAATTACCCAGGCTTTTGCCTCAACTCAGTTTCACTCAGAGGTGACATCTGACAGAACTGTGTTCATTATGATATATTAAAGAAAGACATACATAGGTCTGATTTTGAAGGGGCAAAACATCTTAAAATAACCAAGGTGGGCAGTCATCCTACATTTAATCCCAAATGTAATAAGTAATTTGTTCCCTATTTGTTCCTAATGCTGTTTCTGATGGACTTCATTTCATAGATTCTCAGAGAGGGACTCCTTATAATATTTCTGCTCACATGACATAAGAACATAGTTAATGGACAACATACCATCCAGCCCAGTATTAGGTGATAGTGGCACTAAGAAATGCTTACCTGGAATCCATGACACCACTCCAAAAGACAGAGGGCTGGCTTTTGTTGATGCGTTTGATAATCAGACAGAAAGAGATAAGAAGGCACAGAGCAAGCAGGATGCTTTCTGGTACTAAGAGAATTGTGCAATGGAATATTTAGTTGAAGCAGTGACTCCCTGGTCTTCTCAAATTGGGCTCAATATATGTGCAAAAATAATGAGTTAATTGAAATATTTTATATAGTATATTTATGTTATATTCTTGGCATTGCATTTTAAAGAGAATGTTGACAAGCTAAGATCTATCCAGTATGCAGGAACCTGGAGAGGAAAGGATGTGGAAAAGAACAAATAGAGAACTGGACCTTTTTAGCTTGGAGGAGCAAAGCTTTGGGAGGAGGTTAGCTATGGTAGTTGCATTTGAATATTTACCTATTGTGCCATGCTAAAGATGTCAGAACCATAACCAATATGTTATGGTTCCAGGGATTTTCAAGTTTCTCCTATAGGTCAGGTACTGTGCTGTCCATCAACAAAACAGTCTAAGTCCACAAAGCACTAACCATCTTTTCACCAGAAAAATTTAAGCAGAGGCTGGAAGGCAAAACATGGGAATTCTCTATTATGGATTTCTTCATCAGTGTGGGGTTAGGCTAGATATCCTGTATGGTTCTTTGCAGCCATTAAGATCCTAGTATTTTGTCTTTTTGTAGGAGAGTTTAAGTTCTAAGTTACTAAAGTTATTTGTCATCTCACTAAGATTTCAGTTTATGTACTCTAATTTAAATAAATATATTCATAGCAATGAGAATTAAGAGAAACAAAAAAGGAAGAAAAATATTTATTTGTTAAAGAACTCTCAACACCTCATTCTAGAAAGAACATAAAAACAAAGTCATGTTCCACTAAGTTAAAGACAAAGACATAGTCAGGACACAATTGTCAGTGTTAGAATAGACATTTAACAAAAATCTAAGCCTTTCATTTTATAAATTGAAGAAATTAAGGTCCAGGTATGACAGTGGCAGAATTAAGAATAGAGGCCAATTTTAATTATTGTAACTTACGAGTAACTCATGTTGTGATAAAAGTGATGGTGGGCTATTGTCACTATAGCATGTGATAAAAGTGATGGTGGGCTATTGTCACTATAGCATGTGGAGGAGAGGATTTTCATGGCAAGAATCTGGATGTAAATTTTTGAAAAATTGTAGCCATAAATTATCTAGTACAATCTTAGGTCAGCTTTTGGAAAAATTTCTGGTTAAGAGCAATCTAAAACTTGAATGGGTTTTCCTGGGAGGTATTGAGTCCCTTAACCCTGTTTTCACCCAGGGTTGAGTAACCACTTGCTGGGATGTTCTAGAAGATATTCCTGTATCCAATGGGATGAGCTAGATGATCTGTAAGCTACCTCAATTGTATTGTATACATTTCTCTATTCTAAAAATGTTGACCCAATCTTTTTAAATTACAGATGAGGCAACTGAGAGAGAGATTGACTTACTTGCCCAATGTCATACAGCCTATTAGTTTGGTGAGTTACTGAACTAACATATCTAAAACTCAGAGCTAATTCCAACAAGTATTTAGGAGTGAGATGAAAATTCTAAACAGCTCTCATGTTTCCTCTCCATTGTATTTTATGGTTATTATCCCCCCTCTCAAGACACATTTCTGTTGCATTTTATTTACTCCTTCCCTTTAAGAATTCCCGGCGCATGCACTGGATAACCTTTCCTCCACGATTTCACTTATAATAATTCCATGAGCCTTCTCTTATTGTTGTCTTTATAGTATCAGGGAGCCACAATTGGATTTGGTATTATAACCACGGGCTAGATGACTTGGTTTAGAGGCTTGAATTCTAATCTTACTTTTGCCAATGATAACATCATTTCTCTTACTCATCATCTTGAAAAATGAGAAAAGTGCCCTATAACTCAGTTAAGAATGAAGAGGACACGTGAGATAAGAGCTATGAAAGTACTTCTGTGAGATCTCGGATGAAAGGAGCTAGAGGAAGATAATGAATTACAATATAGATCTGAATGTATCAGTGAAAAATAAAGTCCCTGACACCAAACTTCACTGGACTACAGCAGTTACAATATAGTTATCTAAAAGGTGACTATTAGTCTTATGACTCATCATGTCATTACAAAGGGGTTATTATGTCTCTTTCAAAGGAATTTCATTTTAAAAATAACATCACATTTTCTCTTTGTCTGTCGTTGTCTTACCTCTCGGGCTCAGAGAGGACTTGTAAGCCCCGAATGAAATAGGATTCAGAAGGTTTCATTAAGGATGTTTTCTTTAGAACACATCTTTTTTTTTCTTCCCCCTCATTACCTATCCTGCCCCCATTCTCCCCAAGAGTTTCTGTTAATAGGGTAACCTATTTGGTGACAAACATAATGATACGTAGGGAGGGATGTTAGAATTCAAGTTCATGGAAACCCTCTTAAGTGACAAGGAATTGCCTATGATTCCTGTATGGAATCTATCAGGGGAGATTCAGAATTTAAATTTCCTTCTGAAGATTTTTAGAGAATTTTTTAGCTTAAAAAAGACACATTTTATGAATATATAAGAATAAGTAAAAGAGTTTTAAAAAATATTGACTAATGTAATCCTTGGGGATTAGCTGAACGTTTCTAACAACCATTCTCACCCTAGCTTCCATGGCTACAGATAATGGAGCAATTGAGTGTACTTGCCAATATTCTAGCTGGAAGTTAAAGGATGGTCAAATAGTCTTTATTCTTCCTCAGTGCTTGACTTGGGAAGAGAAATAAACTGTGGAAAGCAATGGGAATAGGGATAGAAGGATGACTTCTTATCCTGAGTTTCAAGTGGGAATAATTTACAAGCTAAAAACAAAACACTGATACTTCATCATTTACACACACACACATTGTTTAATGAGTCAAATAGTTCTTTAAGGATTATTTTTTGTTTATTCTTACAATTTTATTAATAATGCATAAATGGTTAATGGACAGGCACTACCAATTTGACTGACCTATCTTAGCTACCATGTGGAAAAGTATTTTCTATTTATCCAACTTACCCATTTATAAAAATGTCATCTTGGACCCCAAGTTTACACAATAAATAAATCTAATTCATACAATCATCCATTATATCTTTAAAAAAATAAAATAAAACGTCACTTTTCTTTAACTTTTAAAACACCTGCCCAAGTTGTTTGCTGGGATTAGAAGCAGAGGGCTGACAAAGAAACATGAGATAAAAATACCTGTGAGACCATCTATCATCAATGCTTTATTGATGGGCAATTCTCTCATACTGATGTATCAAAAATACATTTTGAAGAGTAAAGGAAAAAAATACCCTTGTTCATTTCTAGGTTTCTTACCCCTTAAGTATCCACATTAATAAATCTTACATTCCATGGAAACATCATGACAACATGTGAGTTATACAATGTACACTATACTGAGGGACAAATCAAAAAGCAAAGGACCTAACAAACCTGGGAAATGTTACTCAAATTTCTCTCTTTCTGCTTTATTGATCTGGACACAAGGATTATTTTTTAAAATAATGGTCTCCTGCCCCCTTCCCCAGTTTTTTTTTTTTTTTTTTACTAGATAGTCAACCACATTCCATTTTTGGCTGATAATTTTGGTATTTACCCTCATGTTTCTAAATGATTTCACCGAATTGCTGCCTCTTTGCCATTTGGTATTTGTATTTTAAGAATTACCTAGTACTTCACACTGTAAAAGATAACAATTGTATTTTCTTTCTACTCTACTCTTACCACATATGTGAACCCTCTATGTCTTTCTTCCCAACACTGTAACTTTGGTGAGATCATTATTATGACATGTAAACATGATTCTCAGCTATGCCAGGTAATCACCTACTTTTCTTTTCTGCAAGACTTTCTGTTTTCCTTGGGATTCCTGCTTGTCTTATTTTATTTTCTTAATTTTAATGTACTTATTACTTAATCCCAAACTCTTCATCATTTATCTATATCCCTCTCCCAAGATATTCACATGTTCCTAACATTTCATTTTCTTGAACAAATCTTTCCCAGAGACTTCTGATCTGCTCCACTCTAGATTCTATGTCAACGCATCTCCCTTACCCATTGACCTGGGGGTTCTTTTAATTTTATTATACTCTCATTTCTCATATCTTCTTTTTGGAGCATAGTTTAACTCTAGTTTCCTGAGAATTGGTGTATGAGAGGTAAATGTTTTGAGATCATCTTTGTCTAAAAAGTATCTTCATTCTAGCTCATGCTATCCTAGTATTTTGACTAGTATATAATTCTAAGTTAGAAATCATTTTTGAATACTTTTGGGTGCATCACTACATTGATTTTTAGCTTCCAGTCACTGTTGTGAAGCCTAAAGCTATTTTATTCTTGATTCTTTGTGTGTCCTGTTTTATATATTCACTTCTTTTTCCTTTCTGGAAGTCTTAGAATGCTATTTTTGTAGCCAGTGGACTGAAATTTTACAATTATGTGCCTTGTTTTAGGTCTATTTTCATCTATTATTCTGGATACTCAATGGGCCCTTTCAGTCTGAAATCTATTTTTTTTTTCAGTTATGAGAAATTTTCTTAGTTTTTTGATGATTTCTATCACTCTTTTTCTATGTTTGTTCTTTATGGAATTCCTACTATTTGTATTTTTAGCTCCTGGAATTACCCTCTAAAATTCTTATCTTTTCTTTCCTATTTTCTATCCTTTTGCCTTTTTGCTCTGATTTCTAGGAAAATTCCTCAATGTTATCTTCTAACTTTACTTTTGAGTTTTTAATTTCTCTACCATATTTCCAGTTCCCAAGATCTCTTTTAATTTCCTTGTCCTCCTCCGTCTTTTTAATGGTATGGTGTATGTTATCCTCAAACGTCTGAAAATCCTTGGTTGTCTGCTCATGTTTAAGTGTCAGAGACCGAAAAGCTGATTGGAAACGATGAGTACATGGTGGGACTTGTTGAGTTCTTTAGTTGGAGAACCTCTGAAGTCAAGATTTTTAGGTCTTTTCTTTTAGGCTGGTCAGATTCCCCCGAGAAGAATTTTCTAAACTCCTGCTTGTAGGATGAAATCCCAACATTCTGGGAGCCAAGGGGAAGAAGAGGACCAGAGGTCTCTGTATTTAGAACACACCTGTTCACTATTGACTCTTCTTTTTTTTTTTGGTACTGTGCATACTCAACAGAGCCAGTTGTCCCTCACTCCAGAGACACGGGGGCAGTAGAGGGCCTGTGCTTAGCAGCATGGACATTGGGGAATGGATTTATAGGACTACCTGCTCTTAGACTTTTATCCAGTCATCCTTGATTTGGATTCCTCATCTACCTCCAGAGGTAATTGACATCATCAGTTCCTGAGCATTTTGGGTATTCTGTGGTGTAAATCAGATTGATTATTGGTTTTCCCCTTTGCTAGTTAGAATTTAGTATTTTTGGAGTCTTGTCAATTTTTTTTAACAACTCGTTCATCTGCTTTCCAGTTTTCAGATTTTTTTTTTTTTTTTACTTGTAAGGGGATCCCAACCCTTGGCTCGGTGTTGTCAGCACCATGCTCAGCCGGTGAGCGTACCAGCCATCCCTATATAGGATCCGAACCTGTGGCCTCAGCGCTTTCAGCACCGCACTCTCCCGAGTGAGCCACAGGGCCGGCCCCAGTTTTCAGAATTTTGTTACTATTGTCCCACTTCCTGTTCTCCCTATTCTTATACATTTAGACTTTTTAAAACCTTTTACTGTGATTTATTGGGGGCTTGTGAAGGGAGTAAAATAGATGTGTGTATGTGTGTGTGTTCAGTCTACCATATTTATCCAGAAATCTCATAATTATTTTGGCTTTTACAGTGAGCAAAGGAGTGTTGATCTTTTACCTTGATATTTCTTTTATGTAACTGAATTGTTAAGGGACAGGAGAATTGCATTATCACTAGAACAGATTAAAAGGCTGATTTGCTTGCCAAGCACAGAATAGCCCTTCCTAGCTCATATTAAGTGATGCAGTACCAATGGCCTGGGATCTGCTGGGTTGAGAGCATTGGAAGTTAGAGTTGGTCCTTGAGAATCTTTGTTTGTGGATGGTCCTGAATAGTTCTTCAGGACATTCTTAGAAATTTCAAGGTGAGTGAATTTATGTTATTTCATTTTTCTTGGTCTCAAATGAATTTAAAACCTAGTTCCCTAATTAACTGAAGAGAGGGTAGAAATAGAAAGGATAAACAGAGAAAGCAAGACAGAGATACATATACACATATATACACGCACATACATGTGCACACACGTGTGCATATACAGGCTCCTAAAGAGAATGATGCAAACAGGACAGGGAGAATTGGAGGGTGATCAATTAAGACATTAAGTGTTTTGTGATACATGGCCGCATCTGCATTTTGCCCTGATAACAGGGCCATCAGCTCATTTTCAGAGGGTTGCTGCCTTCTTCAGCTCAAGCCTCAGATCAAAGCAAAACTGTCTGCTTGCATTTTCCAATCAGAATGGGGATGCTAATTTATACTCCTTAATGTGTGATGGTAAGAGACTCCTTCAATTAACTGAATTCTATAGCCAGCAAAATAAAAGGTATACAAAGAGGCGCAGGCTGAAAGAGCCAAAATTCTCATTAAATCAAAAGGTCCAGCATTCATTACTGCATGCATCTGAGGCTAAACACTAAATATGGGGATCATCAAAGGAAGTTTAATGGGTTAAATTGAGAATATAATCTAATTAAAATATTAGACATGGCTAAATAGTTCTTTGATATTCATCTAAAGGTTTCATTAAAAATAGGTGCTTGAGGTTTGTAACATAGGAGATTATCAATTTTGAGTAGAGAAAACAAATTTAGGGACCTCATCACCACTACTTCAAAGTGTCACCATTGTGTGGAGGCAGAGGAAATGGGAAAAGACATCACCACCAGGTGGACAGGGTGGAGATATGAGACAGGACCAACTATGCTTCATAGTAATTTTGATAGTTGTCCGATTGTAAAAAATAATAAAGTGTAAGATTAATTTGGGAGATGAATTTGCCACCAAGAAAAGAGTACATATGGGTCCCAAATATTTAGTGTGGAGATCTACGTTGGTTTTGTTCAGCACATTCTCTACTTCCCTGGTCTGTGTAGATAGCTTCCCAAAGGGTGACTGATTTTACTTTCTGGATTTTTAATTTCTGACAGTTATTTCCCCTATTGTCAAATTTGTGCCATAAGGATACTTACTACTTAAACATCTCTTGCAAAAGCTTGAGACCCTAGAGACAGTACCCTAAGAAGCCAGTTTAGCAGCTCCTCTACAAGCTGCCCACTCAGTAAAGGGTATTTATAAAATCTTATCAGAAATTTCCAAGGCTTCTCTAAATACATTTGCCTGGAATGCTCACGTCATTGTAATCCTTTCAACCTGTTAGAGCTATTTAACAGCAGAAGACCATTTATTCAGCTATTGAAAATTAATTACTTACATTACCCAAGTTTGCAAGGGGGAAATGAAAAGGCAATGGAGAGGCAGAAGGGAGGCAACCCTGTCCACCAAATTCTTTTCTCCTCTCTTCATATTTTCAAAGAGCCACTGTATTGAGAGACAGAGTGAGCTGAAAAATTGATTCATTTCGCATCTTACTGCATCTTGCAATGTTATTTTCATAACATTTTGGGAAGCCCCCAACTTTCCAGTTATTTTACTCAGCCAAAATTAAGTAACCAAACATGAAAAATAGAAATGTTTTTGACTGGGTAGTACTTTAGGGAGTGAGATGGATGAATGAATAAATGTCTGCCACCCAAAGCCTTTTGCTTTCCATTGGCCAGGTATTTGCTTAGGAAATAGAGACATTTTATGCTTTTCCAGTATCTTCATGAGAAAGATGTGTGGTTTTCCTTAATGAAGCTAGAGGGTGAGAAGAAACTTAAACTGGGGATGGTGAGGTGAAGAGACAATTCTGGATATTAGATTTTCAGCTGCTCTGAGACCCAACTTCAGTATATTTTAAAAAGTGGAATAAATATCTAATTATAATTTTTATTATAATATATATTGCCTTTATTTGGCCTTTATAGTATAGAAATAATATTATTTTGCCTAACAATATAGACAACTTCTTATAATTACTGATATAGGTAGAGTGAGCACTATGGATAAACAAAATCCACAGTAACTCAAAAATTTCACTTTGTGCTACAGTTTTAAATCCTTTCCTTGCTGAGAAAACAAGTAAATAGGCCAATGGAGTATTCGCGCATCTTATTTTCTCTTTTTATCCACAGGGAATAGAAATTATGAAAACACATTTAGCATTAGGGAGAAGTCCTATAGTCATCCCATGAATACTTGAGAGCTGGATGAAATATGTATTATTCAAAGCTTATTCTTACCCTAACAGGAAAAGGTTCGGATCTTAACCCTTGGCTTGGTGTTGTCAGCACTATGCTCAACCAGTGAGCCAACCGGCCATCCCTATATAGGATCCAAACCTGTGGCCTTGCTGTTATCAGCACCACACTCTCCTGAGTGAGCCACAGGCCGGCCCTAGGAAAAGGTAATCTTTAAAAAAAAAAAAAAGACATATTTAGGAGAGCACCATTGATTTTTCCTTAAGAATATTATATTTTCAAATGCTACTTCTAATATAATGGTAATATATATGCTCTGAAGCACATCTTGGGAGAAAATTAGCTAAACTTGTTCTGATATCTGCAGAGTATCACCCAAATTCAATTCACTTTCTGCTATTTTTCAATAAGTAATTAAAAAAGAATTCCCCCTGAGTTGATCTAGTCTGCTATTGTAGGCCTTTTGCTATCAACATGAACATTCTCAATTAGCTCCAGTGTTGTTATAATTACTGGACGTGTTTTCAAACAACTCCCAGTTAATAACTATTGGGATGAAGAGTCATTTTCTCAGTGTAGACTAGACCGTGCACGTTCATGCTTGCTGTGATGTTTTGACAATGATTCATTAACCAATAATAAAGCCCCAACTGGAACCATTAAGCATCAGTGCCTTTGCTAGACTTACCTTTTATTTCATTCCTCAATATTGTCTTTTTTTGACTCGGTTTCTGGATAACTCCCAAGAGACTCCTTACTATACGAAACAATATCATGAAGACAGCTGTCATTAAATTCAGCTACTTGTAAAGAAGCTCCCCTTAAGAGGATGCTCTTGTTGGAAACTCAAGGTGGAAAAACACCATAAAAAGAAGGCTGTAATAAGACAGAATATAGCTTATAGTCCTTTATTTGCACCAGTTCACAGAGATTAAGCAGATTAGGTACTATGTCTTTCAGTGTTATATATAACATCTGGTCAAACACAGGCCTTCCATCATTATATTAGTCAAGTTTGAAGTTCTTTTGTTTTCTAACAGGCAGATTGTTTTGACTTCTTGAGTATCTGAAACAGAAATGCTATAAAACTGATCATTGATCCACTTGGATCTGTAAAACATCAATATTATTGTCATTAGAACAATTTAAAAGGAGAGCAAAAAAGTGTTCATCATTCACTATTCCTTCAGAATCTCTCCCCTTAGTCTCATGGTAGGTTAGTGACATTTTGCTGGTTCTTACTATTGTGAGATGACATGGGACCGAGTAAAGGGGCATTTTGATCCATTCTTCAGTTTGAATCCTAAATATCCAGCAAATACATTTTACTTCTTTAGCCAACGTCCTTTTAGATGCCACTTGGCACCATATAAATAATTTTGATGTTCTGGAGTCTTATGTGCTGGATGGTAAAGACTTGCCTTGGGGGTAAAGATCATGTGAAGTGTTTTTTGACAGCTCAGTGTGGGTTCTCGACAATCTGTGTGAAAGAGAAGGATTTAACAATGCTCTGGCTAACAGAAAAAAAGTTATGGGAAGTTTTTGAAAAGTTCTGGGAAAAAAATGAAATAGTTTCTCTCTTACTGGTCAGCATGTATGTTCGAGTTGCTGCATATGTCTATTATAACTTTATCAGTGTAGGAAGGAAGTTGACAGATTGTACACATTAAAAAAATTATTAGGTCCACAGCCATGTGTATTTCTAAAAATTAGACTTAGTGGTGATTATTCAGGTCCAAAATTGAGATTCATAACAAGTACATGTTTCTTGCCCACACAGAGAAACAAGAACGACCTCCTTCCATAAATAAGTAATCAAATAGAACTGTTCTCGGTGTTGAAAGGTGGGGAACTCAGACCCAGCTGCTCTGCCACCACTCTCAGTAGGACCGATAGATTTCAGAGGCACTGCTCTTTTCTTGATCTCCATCTCCTCTTCTGAAAAATAGGCAGTTGAACAAGATAATCTCTCTCCAAGCTCTAAGTTCTGTTAAGATACTCTAATAAGAATGGAATATTTAAAAATTTTACTCTGGCTCTCTAAATATGAAAAAACAAAAATATCTCTATATGCATTCTTTTATCTTCCAGAGTAAGTTTAAATTTAAGGCCATTTAGGAAAAGAAAATTCATCAAGGTTATTCAATTTATCTCATGTTTCTCAAAATGTCTTCATCATGTATCCTGAAGTGGCCTCTTCTTTTAGGAACGGTTTGGATTGTGATTTTCCTAAACTAACTCATGTATTATTTTCCAGATACCACTGGAACATGATTTTCTGATTTTCTATTTATCTTCAGATACTTGTTATCTTTCCAGACTCCCAACTCTAACTGCTTCCAGTTTTAAGAGAAAGTTATGTATAGGCACCTCATATACCACATTATGGTGTATTAAATGTAGAGAACATACGAGTAATGTATTTGCCCTAAACTGGTGTTAAAATTATCAATTTCTGGATATGTCCATCTAAGAATGCAATACCCATCTAATATAAGGAAGGAACTAAAAAATTAAATCCTCCAGTAATTATTTTAAGACTAGGAATATTTACAATGTTTCAAAAGGTAAAAAAGGTAAAAAATATTTATGAATGTTTATATTAAGTAGTAAACTATGGAATGCTTTTGTCATGTAATATTTCTTGTGTGTATATGCACACATTTAACAATATTTTAAGCAATCTGTGATGGGAAGGTGTCCAGCAAATTTATATACTTGGAGTAAGTAACTTTGATAAAGTGTCTCTCTCAGAGTTGCCTGAGTTGGGCATTTTCGAACTTGTTGGAGGATTTCTAATTAATGTCTTTATTTTATTTTGTGGTTGGCTGGTAGAGGGATCTGAACCCTTGACTTTGGTGTTATAAGGCTGTACTCTAACCACCTGAGCTAACTATCCAGCCCTCTGACTAATGTCTTGATGCTGTGTTAGAACAACATTGGAATGTGTTCTATTTGAGTAGGCACATCTAGATGTACCTTCATCTTTTTCAATTTTATATATAAACCCTTTGCTAAAGTTGGAGATTCTAGTAGTATTTTTGAAATGTTATCTGAAAATTTATTGATGATTAGTTAATTGAGTTCATTTTAGGAGTAACTGAAATGTTTATGCTATTTTTTTTTCTCATCAGAGAGGTAAGTAAGAAACACAAGTATATAAATTTATTTCTGGGTAACTTCAAGGTTTTCATTATGCTAAGGAAGCATAGAGATAGATTAAGAAATCAAAAGATCCAACATACGGGCCAGCCCGGTGGCGCACTGCTACAGTGCGCTGCTTGGGAGTGCAGTGGTGCTCCCGCCGAGGGTTCGGATCCCACATACAGACCAGTTCCCGCTCACTGGCTGAGCGAGGTGTGGGAGCAACACCGAGGGTTGCGATCCCGTAGCCGGTCCCGGTCCGGTATGGGCGCGACACTGAGGGTTGCGATCCGTTGCTGGACACGAAAAAAGACAAAAAAAGATCCAACATAAAAGCAAAGGCTTTATTCTCTAGTACTTATTCAGCCCAAATTCTGATTTGAAAATAGATAACTAAAAATCTTCCTAGAAAGTAAAATATGGCCCCATAATCTGATTGGGCCCCATATTTTAAATCCTGCACAAAGCCACATGAACTGCAGTTAGGTGATAGTAATTGGTCATCACTTTCAATGCAGACAGATTGGCTGGAGTTTGTTTTCTCCATGTCCATTCCTGGAGTGTTTTTGGTCTCCTACAAGATGTTGTCTATACAATGTGAAGGACTTTGAAAGCAGCCACAGCTTGCTTTTCCCTTTCGTGTCTGCTCTGCAGTATTTCCAAAAGTGAGATTTCAGGTAAACGTTCTTCTTTTCCAGCATAGGTTGGGTTTTTTTCTTCCTTTGATGCTTGACCAGTCAGATTTGGTATTTTGGGTTTTGGGATGGTCTTAGCATATTCCAAAGCCTAAAAGCATAAAGATAAAATTTTATTTGAAATGGGAAGTGAGCCCTGATTCCTTAAATTAAATCTAGTCTTAGGAAATGTTTATTTACAATATAAATGGAGACTACTAGTGTAATATAAAACACGGGTGGAAATTGAGGTCAAATGGAAAATGCAAATAATCCAATATAAGGAACAGTTTAAACAAAACAAATTAGCCACAAAACAATAGGCTGTGGGGAAAAAAGGAGCTGAAGAATGACATACACAGTTGTGTCCTTTGGATGTTTTCTTCATAAAACTGAGTTTCCTTCAAGTGTTTGAAAATAGATATCTCATGTGTTTGATCTATTTTGTTTCTGGCAGTCTTATTAAAACCAAATTTCTAGTAAGGAGATATTAACAGACCTTTCTATCCAAAGAGGACTTGTTACAGCTTGAGACCAAAGACATCACTGTAGTTGATATAAAATTGAGCCTCTGTTATTATATCAACTATTCTTGTTCCTAGGCTCTTAGAACTCTAGAAAGTATGAGGTCAAAAATTATTTTTTTCTTTAGTATATCTACAGAAACCTAAATGTTGGGAAAAGGCAGACTTTTCTTCAGTGATGTCAGTTCTGAAAGGCATCACAATAAAAATGAGGTCACTAAATATGATTTCTAAGTCCTTTACATCAGTTTTGTATTTTAATAAGAGTTTCTTGTTAGCCGAATTGAAAATGGATAGTATCTTCTAGGTCCTGGGAAGAGAAAAAAACTCCAAAACATAGGGAAAAAATCCAGACTTCTCAGCGTGTGTAGGTGAATTCCATAGGAATTTCTAAGTATAGATTTGTTGCTTTGAAGTTCTTTGTGAAAAAGTAGTAGATTGGAGAAAAAAGAAAAAGTGGCACCTTGGAAACCCAATCAAGTGACGTGAGGTCTTCAAGGTCTGAGGAAGAAAGGCAACAAACAGAAAATATGATGGTCTGCAAAAAAGAACATGAAGTACAAATTCCTAAAGGCACCGAAGGATCACTTGTCCCTTATGCAAAGAGTCCCATGCTCTTACTGGGATTAGGTAGATCTATTGAGGCAGAGACTTGTACTGCAAAGCTCTGAGTCTCCACAGTATGTAATCCATTTACATCATGACTTGTGGTCAGGTGACATCTGAGAGGGAGAACATTCTGTATTTCATGAAATCATTTTTCTTCTATAGAGGAATCTGTATATTACAATCCATACAGAAAAGCATAAGGGGTGCAGAATGAACTTGAGAGAAACAATGAAGAATTTTTCTTTGACATATTAAAAGCGAGAGGACACTAATTTCTTTAAAACTTATTTAAAGATTGAGAATGAGATTGTTAATCAGAATTGCTAGTTTCATCTAATAAATCACCTTATTATTTAATTTTTATGTGCAACAAATATAAAATACTATACTTGGGAGAAAAGATGTGTAGACAATGAAATTCAGGGAAAAAAAAAAGGCTAACCTTACAGTATTGTGTGTATGTGTGTGTGTGTTGTGTGTCACTATTGTATCAATATCTGTCAGTGGTGGTAGCTGCAGGAATGACAGTAGCTAAAACATCTCCTGTGCTCCAAAAACACAGAAAAAAATTTTAAGTTAAGAGGTAAAAGAAGTTTCCTTTAAATTCTGATTGAAGAAATAAATGCCTTAATGAGAATTTCTTACCTTCTGCCGAGGGATGGCAGATTTATTTTCAGTTTTCGCTGTTTGTGGTTTTGACAGAACGGCTAGTGTCTTCATGTTGTGCTCCTTAACTTGTTTTGCGTATTCCTTTTGCTGTATTAATTTTTGCATCTGTTCAGACAAACAGTTGTGATGAATCACAGGTCCCGCTAGCTCTCTCTACTCTCTGTTTAAAGTGACACTAGTTTTAGTGACCTGGGCATATTATATCAGCAGCACAGGAGAAAAGAGATTACCACACACAAGGTGACAGCAGTGAAATGGTTAAGTTAATGTTTCTGCTAGAAATAGTCTCTCTGTGAGGAGGAACATCACAGCAATAGCATACCCAGTGTTCTCTTAACAGTGGCTAAATCACACTCGGTCCCTTCTTTGTTGCATTTACCCAATTTATTTTCATTTTTGCTTCAAACTTTGAACTATACTCTCTTTTTATGCCTTGAGTGCAACCGCAGTTAAAACACATTAAATGAAGATCTCCTTTCACTAGAGGAGAGAGAATAAAGTGGATGCACTCTTCAGGGGTTGGGAAACTCTTACCCTAAGTGTCTTCTCTGTAGCCACTCTTCAAAATTATCAAGATAACTCTACTGGGAAAGACCAACAACCACATAACATACACATCTCTTTTCATGTGCACATATCCCACTTTTCTGCATGGGCCTTCAAAACTAACTGAAATGTGGTTACATAAAACAACATGGACTAAGCATTTTTATTTTATAGTAAAAGGAGTGCCTGGGTCTCTGTTATCACTGCTATTTCAGAAGAGTCTCTAATCACAGTGCGACTTTTGAATTAGGGCTTAATTCTGTGGGGCATCTTTATACAGTTTTGCTAAAAGACTGATGGGCTGAGTCAAGCCTGAAAACAATGTATGTACATTTCACTCACTTTGTCTCTGATGGACTCAAAGTCAGGTCCAAGGCCTCCAAGCTTCACGTCTCTTTTCTGATAACCTTTCAGCTTGGAACTCTACAAATACAACCACAGAAACACTTTCTTTTAGGGACTTGTGTGTCCCCCAAGTTGTCATAGCCACATAAGGGAAGAAGGAATATGAGGAATGGAAGCCTGTGTGGACTGTCAGAGTATGGGTGCATTTCCTGACAATTCTTCCATTTTAATGGTGTTATTGATAATAGTCTCTTTGGTAATTTGTAGCTGGTTAGCTAACCTGTTTTGGCTTTTCCACTTCTGCAGTAAAGAAAATTGAAATTCCAAAAATTATAAATAAAAAATTTCAATCTAGGATGGGCTGTTTTGTTGTTAATGTTTCTAACATAACGTATCTATCACCACTTTCCCACTGCTGCTATTACTATTACATCCAGTCTTGTACAGTACAGTTTGCTAACCCAAATGACTTCCCTAGAGAAGCAACCTAAGTGCATCAGATAGGAACACTGTTTCAGGAAGAGAATACCTTGTCCAACAACGTCAAAATATTGTCTGTTAGAGACACTACAGAAGAGGAGCAAAGAAGGAAGCAAACATTAAAATTTTGCTATTGGTTGCTGGGAAAAAGAGATAATTTAAAAGGAAAAACAACTATAATCCATTCTTAATATTCAAAAGAAAGTAAGCATTTAAGAGTCTTGGCAAGACCCACTAAGAAACTCATTTTATTAACTCAGTGTGATTTTGGATATTTTGAAGGGCACACAGAATTTTATATGATAACTCTTCTTAATATTATGCATTTAACAGGACAGAGAAAGAGAGTGAGGCAATTTAACTATTAGATTATAATACTTGAGCACAATAATAGAGAGGAAAAAGCCTAATGCTAGAAAAAGTCTAGAAAAAGTCTAGTCCAGACTACAGTATAGATTCAGATATTCCCCAAACTGTGGCTTTCAACATTAAAATAGGAGTTTATACTTGCTACTTCCACTTGTGGGGAAACCGAATTTTTTTTTTTCAGTTTGTTAATTAATTTGGTTTCCTTTTTGGGAAGGGTAGGAAAGACAGTATGAAAGAGATGGATTGGATGACAGTAATTATCTTAGGGCACATCTAAATTTGTGCTTAGAAGGGAGAAAAAATAGCCATACTGAAGAGGTAGCTGTTCTATACCAACTGTGAATGACACTACCTGTCTATTTGATAGTGACAAGGCATAGTATTTTTATAGTTTTTTTTTTTTTTTTTAAAGATGAGCAGTAAGGGGATCTTAACCCTTGACTTGGTGTTGTCAGCACCACACTCTCCCAGGTGAGCTAATCGGCCATCCCTATATAGGATCCGAACCCTTGGCCTTGGCGTTATCAGCACCACACTCTCCCAAGTGAGCCATGGGCTGGCCCTATTTTTATAAGTTTTGAAAGCTCCTGTTAATTATTATGTTAAGTCCTAAGATATAAAATATGTCTAATGTGCCTTTTTCTAAGATAGAATTGGTAGAGATAGTCCAGAGACTTAAAATAATAGAACGTTTCATCATATTAGATATAATTACTGCATTTAACTCCCCAATCTTAAAAATGAACTTATGTTTATACATTGTATCGACCATTACAAAAATGTGTCCTGCTCACAGTGGTTTATGGACTATCCAGTCATTCCATTAGCTTCTCTATTGCCACCTCCCACTGTAGATGCTCAAAAGGCAAATACTCTTTCCCCAGACTTCCCAGCACTGAATTCTGGCCCATGAGGTATAAATGAAAATCTGCTGGAGTAAAGGGTGTGTCTAAGGAAGCTTTAATTTGGGCTGGTGTGGCCCTTCCCCCTTCTCTTTTTTCTTGCCTCAAATGTGGATGCAACTTCTAGAGCTGGAGCTGCAGCAGCAATCTTGTAGCCAGGAAGAAGCAAGTGAGTCACACAAATGTTCTGATATTTTGAGCTGTGGACCCACCAGTATTAGCAATCACCTACCATGGACCAATTGTATGTAAGAAGAATGAACCCATATTTTTGAAAGTGTTGTAAGTGGTAATTCTGTTACTTGCTCCTGAAAGCAATATTTCTAATATTGCAGTGCTTCAATGTCATACTTCAAAAGGGCCAAAATATTGTGCCATATAAGCAACACTTCTACACTGTGAGAATTAAAAATTCTGTAAGTAGAGTTTGCCCCATTAGAATGTCAAACATTTATGGTCAAACTCTTTTAGTGCATCTAATTCTAAAAAGTGAGAGATTTTTTTATTAAGGAACCCTTTGGGCCAAAGTCATTAAAAATTCTATAACATTAGAGTATATAGAATAGAAGACAAATTGCTCATTAAAAGGCATTTCAAAATCATAAATCTTCCTTAAGAAAACGAGTCATCACCCAGCAAAATCACTATAGCTGCTTCTTGTCCGTCACATCTGTCCATTCATACTTTTATAAAATTGTCCATATACTACAAATTATTTTATGTTTTTTCACTAATCATTTTAGCATTATACTGTATTTCCCTGTCACTAGATTTTTTTTGAAAATGTGATTTTTATGCATAACATTCTATTGTCTGGTTATAGTTGAATTGTTTAGCTTTTCTTCTAAATTTTGAACATTTAAGATATCCTAGGGTCAGCACTGTTCATAAACTACTATGATTATTTCTTTGAAAGAAATTAATACAGGTGGAATTATTGAGACAAAAAGAACATGTTTAAGGCTATCAATTAACACTTCCATTTGCAATAAAGCAATAAGATTGATGTTTTTGTCCAAACCTTGATTACACTGGGTATTATCACACTTAAAACCTTTACTAGTTTCTAATAGATGAATAAACTTATACTTTGCAATTGCAAATTTTCCTTCTCTCACATATGCCACCTCTATCATTGTTTTGCAATCACTGAATTACTATCTACTTGCCAGAGTAAACTAATAATGAAAAGGAAGGGAAAAAACCCCACTCCTATCTAAGTCATAAATCCAATTTGTCCAAAGATGATGAGAAAGAAATGATCAGTGCCTAGAAATCACATCCTTAGTCTGAAGCTGCTTAACTTTTAATCATTCCACTGACTCACAAAAGACACATTGTGAAGCATGCATAATCGTTCATTGCTCTCCAGGCACAGTTCTCACTATCACCTAGGATAAATGTCTTGGCTAGCACAGAAAGAGAGAGCCAAGGTTCCAGCATTACATATGGACATGAAGGGACAGAGTGGGGCCCACAGGGGCCATCTCGATGTGCTGTTGATCCTTTTACAGGATGAGGTGCTTACGGCACAGGGATATTTCTCAAGGGACAGTGATGGCTCCTAACGAAGTTTGTTCTGGGTGACTGGCAATGAAAAATCCTGGATTTACTTAAGTTTGGTGCAAGTAATCTTGATCTGTTCTCAGTGCTGCTGTTTTGTTTGATCTCCCTCCATCAAAAGTCTTTTTAACAGCTTTATTAAGATATAATTCACCTACTACAAAATTCACCTATTTGAAGTTATGCAATTCAAGGGTTTTTATTATACTTACTGAGTTGTGTAAACATCACCACAATCCAATTTTAGAACATTGTCATCACCCTAAAAAGAAACCCCATATCCTTTAGCAATCACTCCCTTTCCCCCTTCCATCTCCAGCCCTAGGCAGCCACTAATCTACTTTGTCTCTTCCAAAGTCTTTTATAGTAAAATAATCTCCGGAATTTACTTTGATTTACCTCTCCTTGGCTGTTAGAAGATTAACATCACAGTAGCACAATGCAAAAAAATTAAAAAAAGATAAATCAACAGCAATAGTCTTGCTAAGTCTCCAAACACAGGGGGAACCAATTGGAAAATACAAGTGTGCTCTCAAACAAAGCCCTGACAGGATTCACTGCCAGTCTTTGCAAAGATGCACATGAGTTGGCATTGGCCGACCCTGGCCCTGTCTGACGATTGTTAAAACCAGACCTGCTCCTCTGAACTGTGTTCACAGTTGGTCTCTTTAGCAAACTTTCCTAATGGAAGGTTTCTACCAGTAATTAATCACAATTCTTGTCAAGCCAGAAGAGTGATTTCTATTGTAAACGTGGGACAGAGGGTGCCTGAATTGGAAATGACATTGACTGTTCAGTGAGGATGTGTTTCAATTCTGAAATGTTGTTCCCTGCTGTTGGGGACACTGCAGAGCAATTCTCCAGAAAATTCTTTAGATGTGTAAGTGTGAGAAAGTTACTGAAAAATGGGACATAAAACAAAGCCTCAAATACTGGGGAACAGCAAGTGAAGAAAATTTGCTCTGTGGTTGATAAACTTAATCCAAATAAACCTCTTCTTAGAAGCAGTCAAGCAGCAATGCTCGGATTGTCTGTGACAACAAACACATGAGTTAATTACCCCAGCTCAACACAGTCGGCTGTCAGAAAACTCCTTAAGCAGTCATTCTGTGGTGGGTTGTGAAAGATATTTTTACACTGTTTGTCATCTTTGCACCGTGCTAATCTCTTACTGGCTGATGACTCAATTTAATAGAATGTCCAATACCTTGTATTCATAAATCAGTCACAGCAGAACTGCCAGGAGAAGAGGAAGGGTGCTTGGGCCTATTATCTTTACAAATCCTCAAGTTTTTAATGTGATTCTGGGTGATTCCCTTGGAAACCACCAGATTTGATGAGACTAGCAAGTGGGCATGGCCTGGATAATAATTCCCTCTGTCTGGTGCCCAGGCTACCTGCTGTCCTATACATATAGCTCAGTTCTAAGTCATTTTAGTTGCTAGAATAACTTGAAGGACAAAGAGTGCTTCTGTGTGTTTGTCAGATGTAGGCTGAAGGTGTTGGACTGAGAAAATGGCTACATATAGATGGTAACATTCCTGACAGAAAGCAGGAAGGGAGGGATTTTCCCAGTTGGAAGGAGGGTTTGGGAGGCAGTAACTGGAAAGTGTCTTTCCTCTTCCCTCCCCTCCCACACTCTTAGATTTCTCACATGCCCTGTTACCAGGGTACTTTCCTCTGCCTTTTTTTCACTAAAACATGAATTCAAATTATGAAGAGGAGGAAGGAAAAGAAAACTAACATTTAGTTGATGTCTGTCCTTTGCTAGGGAATAAGCTAAGGTTTGCATAAATGATTTCATTTAATATCATACCAAATCTACAAAAAGAAAGAATGGTTCTGATTGTGCACACAAGGAAATAGGGGCTCAGGGGATGTAGCAACTTGCCCAAGTCACAGAGATATCAGGTGACAGGGCTGAGACGAGAACTCAGGAAGGACTGAGTCCACGGCTTCCACTACACCCTGCTGGCTGAGGGTTGAGTTTAAAAGCGTGCCTTTTCTTTTTTTTTTTTTTTTTTTTTTTTTTTTTTTTTTTTTTTGTCTTTTTTGTCTTTTTTCCGTGTCCGGCAACGGATCGCAACCCTCAGTGTTGCCCCCGTACCGGACCAAGGACCGGCAACGGGATTGCAAACCTCGGTGTTGCTCCCACGCCTCGCTCAGCCAGTGAGCAGTAGCCGGTCAGTATGTGGGATCCGAACCCTCGGGCGGGAGCGCTGCCGCGCTTCCCAAGCGGCGCACTATCCAGTGCACCACCGGGCCGGCCCCAAAAGCGTGCCTTTTCAACAACAGTCCATAGTTGGCAAGAATCCTAACCTGGAAGGTTCTTTTCTAAGGAAGTGCATTTGAGCTACTTTTTAGCTCTGGCAGTCTGTGAGCTCTGGAGTACACAGGCTGTCCTCACTTTGAGAATGGGTAGGTTCCAAAGCTCTGAATAAATTTCTCCATAGAAACAATAATATGTATGATGTCGGCTTCCTAGTCTAGTCTACAAAACTATTTTATTTATGAAATACTCAAAAACAGTATTAATAGTACCTTAGAACCTAACTACCATGTAATGATGTTTCTGTGGAAAAAGAAGTTACCTGTAATTCCAGAAACACATCTCTTATTTACAGTGGAAGGATTCTCCTAGATCTAAGGGGCTAGTAGTGGTTTCCACGCTTGGGCAGGGACGAGGGACCCCGGCAGAAGGGAGGATGTGAGGGAAGCCATTAGAACAAGGAGTTCAAAGAGCCCTCAGGTGGGGTAGGTGAAGGAGCTGGGCTGCAGACTCTAGGGTTGTAAGTCAGCTGAAGACCTGGGCAAGCGAGGGGCTCCAAGATGGGAGCTGCAGGCGGGGGCTGGTCATATCTCAGCCCGAAGCCATCCTCTTTCTCTTCTCTTTAATATGATCCGCTGTCTATTCTAGCCCAGCTTGCCTTTCTTCTCTTCAAGGTTTCCCCTTTTCTTTTTCTCTGAAGGCCCCATGTGACGGCCCGTTGACTTCATAATCCTGTAACATCCTGGAATGTCTTGCATCTGCCCTGCACCCTGCCGCCAGAGCAGTCTTTCTAAAATACAAATCTGACCATGTTCAAAATTTTTCAATGGCCCCCCTCTGGCCTATAGAATAAAGTCCTTCTTTGGGTGCAAAACAAGCTCTTCTAAAGCCTGCCCCCTACCTGCCTCTCCGCCCACCTCTCCCAGCGCCCCACACCACCCAGTTTCAGTTACCGCAGCAGGAAATGCTTGTCCGCTCCCAGCATGCACCGTGTTGTCACACCTCAGAAACTTGGCTCATGCTGTCCCCCTGCCTGAAATGCTCTTTCAGTCCTTCTTCTTTGTCAAATCTTGATATGCATCCTCCCCTGTGTTCCCCATGCAGACTTTTTTTTTTCATTGCAACATTATACTAAAGCCATTTACATGTCTGTCTCCCCCAGATCCACGAACCCCAAGCTTCTTCTGGGGAAGGGTCATGGCTCATGCACCTTTACATTCCAGCACCTACCATAGTTTCTAGAAGGAATTCAACACAATCAAGATATGTTCTGCTGGGCCGGCCCGGTAGCGCACTGCTACAGTGCGCCGCTTGGGAGTGCGGTAGCGCTCCCGCCGAGGGTTCGGATCCCACATACAGACCAGTTCCCGCTCACTGGCTGAGCGAGGTGCGGGTGCGACACTGAGGGTTGCGATCCGTTGCCGGACATGAAAAAAGACAAAAAAAAAAAAAAAAAAGGAAAAGGAACCAGCAGGGGATGATCTACTTTCTGAAACAGTGTGAGAAAGATAAGGAGAATGTTAGCTTTGCACTCAAGGAGCTTCAACTTCTGCTTTTCCGGTATTTGCAAGAGTTTTCCTGACACTAGGGGAAAAAGAAACAGTGGCCAGAGACTTTCTCCTAAAAATATGCAGGAAGGAAATGTGGAGGCCAAGAGAATTCCATGCAATGGGTGCCAGGCTTGCCTCAAAATAGGAGCTGAGGGCCAGCCCGTGGCTCACTTGGGAGAGCGTGGTGCTGACAACACTAAGTCAAGGGTTAAGATCCCCTTACCGGTCATCTTTAAAAAAAAAGAAAGAAAGAAAAAGGAAAAAAAGAAACAGAAGCTGATGACAGTGAGTTTTTGGTATTTTTCTTCCAAGGTTGTTTCAATATGCAAAGCAGGTCCTCAGCGGCAGCTGCCACTCCCTCAGCCACATTTCCTGAACTGGATAGGGGATTTTTTTTTTGCCGGGAAAAAAAAAAAAAAAAAAAAAAAAAAAAAAAAAAGAAATGTTCTGCTTAATTTCCCCTAAACTGCCTTAGAGCAGATGCCCTGATGGACCGAGGTGCTCGTCCCCAGCTGCTGGGACTGTCGTCTGCTGACGGTCCACAGTTGAGTCCCTCTCTAAGAACTGCCCTCAGCCAATTGCAGCTACTGTGCCTAGACTCGCAACCCTTCTCCAGGGGCAGTCTCTATCCAATGGCAGGTCCATGTGGGGAACAAATCCTGGTCCCTTGCCCTTGAAGGGCCGTCCTGACTTCGGAACCCTCAGAATCTTGGCCGAGGTTTCTGCTGCATCTGCACCACAGTTTGCCTTTTCCCTCTGCCGAGCTCTGCTCCCCTCACCCCCTCACAGGGGAGGTTCCTGAGGGTGGTCCTCAATAAACCTCCTGCACGCGAATCTTCGTTTCACTGTCTGTTTCTGGAGAACCCAACTCACCACAGGATTATTGCTTCCAACCAGGCCTTTCTCTGCTGTCCTGTAAGACAGAATGCATTTTCTAGCTTGATTTGACACTAGCTGCAAGTGCTCTTTCCTGAGGGGTTTGTATTGCTTGTAGCAAATGATTTGACACTAGCTGCAAGTGCTCTTTCCTGAGGGGTTTGTATTGCTTGTAGCAAACCCAAGTCTCCTTCCTGTGCTCCTTCATTTCTTCTTGAAAACATTCTTCTTTTGGCCCCCCAATTTTACTTATTAAGCCATATAGTCCCTATGGGAAAATATTTAAATGTGCAAAGATGCTAGTAATGGTGAATCTCATTATAGACAAAGAACTCAGTAAAGACTAGCCAACATTTCAGAGGAAAGCACAGTCATTGGCTAGCCTGAGTATTTTACTGCAGAAGCTGAGGTGAGATTAGGGCCAAGAAGAGTTCTCAGGGGACGTGGAGACAGTGGGCGGTGGCAGGGAACACGGAGCAGCATCAGGGACTTTCACTCACTCAATGCTACTTCCTCTTCTTTTAAGATATGAGGATGTACCTGGGACTCAGTTTAGAATAGGGGCCAGGATGGGGCATGGAAGCTTTTCTGAGGAAGTGATGTCTAAGCTGGGCATAAAAGGAGGATTATCACCTCTGCAAATGCAGACTCTTCCCTAAGATGACTCTAAAAGGAGGCGGAAATAGGCACTCCTGGCAGCAACAACTTCTAGAAAGAAGGGGTGGGAAGTTCCAGGGAGTAGAAGGGGCTAGAGGAAAGCAGTCCCTTAGGACTCTGGGCCACCCAGTTGTGGCAGCAGCTCAGTAATGACCATCTCTACTCCAAGGCTATAATTAAGGGGAATGAAAATCCAGGCCTGTCCGTGTTTTATCAAAATTAAAAGGTTACTTGGTAAAATGATGCTTTTATTACCTTAATGCCGCTTCTTTTCCTATGCTTTTTCCCTTTTTCCAGTTGAGACAGATAACTTTCAGAATTGCTACGACTAATTTTCATTTGGCTTCTTTGGCTTCTGTCTGAACTGAGTTGGGATTCACTTTCTACCCTTGACAGTATAGGTGGAAGCGTGACGCTGGATAAGGCCCCTTCGCTGGGCTGCACCTCGGTCAGCTGCACCAAGGCTTGTTGATGCTGCTCCATGATCTGAGTGAGCCGTGAATCTGGAGAAGCTCTAATAGGTTGGCTGTCCGAGGAAGGATGGAATTTCCTTATTGGAAAAAACAAAAACAAAAAACCCGCAAACTGTTAATAAAACCTGGATACATAAGACCTCTGGGATAAGTCTTTATGAACCATTAATTTGATGTATTTGTTACGCAAGTTAATGACCTTTAGCTTAATCTTTTCATGAATACATTAATTTCCTATCTTAAATTCCTCCTCTTTTTTCTTTAGGATATGCTAACTCTTATTTAAAACTTTCATTTAGTGAAATCAAAAGTGAAAAAACACCATTTTGAAAAGTCAAAGAACTTTCTACTATAAAACATCTAGAAATGTTGGGTTAAATTAAACATCCTTTAAATACACAGTTGAATTTGTAAGAGAGGCAGAACATCTTGAAGGACCAAAAACAAAAAAGGAACTAAAACCAAAGCCAATCTTGGATTAGCTAAGCTATGCCTTTCTTTGTGGGAGTTTTGGGTCTAAGGGTTTGAGTTTTAACAGTTAACACTTGTACCGGTAATGCGAGATCTTGGCTCCATGTGAGGCAGGGAATCAGAACTGAGATCCCTGCATAAAGACTGTAACTCTTGAAGGGCTACATCCTCAATAGAATGGTGGATTAGTTAAGAACACATTTGCCAGCTTTAGGAAACAACAAAGCAGGCTTATCTGTCTTGATCTGGGCTATGAATAGAGAAAAAACTCCTGTTAGTTACTATGGGACAATATTTGGATTTTTTTTTTTTGTGGCTGGCCAGTATTGGGGATCCAAACCCTTGACCTTGGTGTTACAAGGCTGTGCTCTAACCAACTAAGCCAACCAGCCAGCCCTATGTATGGAACAATATTTGGGATTCAAATTTGCCTTACCTGTATAATCATGGAAATTCAACACCAAGAAATGAGCATAACAATGTCCCTGGATGAGGGATACTTCTGTACCATCTGGCAGAAGCAAATATAAAACTTCTCTAGAGGGATACACTCCCACTCAAGCTTGCCCAGGTTTCCATAGACAAGATGGCTAAACATAAGTCCACAATCCAAAATAATAACATATAAGAGGAAATAGTCTACTAAGTATGACATGCAGCAGACATACATGCACACACACAGAAAAATAGTGGTAACAGACTTCCAAGAACTTCAGATAATAGATTATTAGATATCATTCATAAAGTATGTTTAAAATAAAGACAGGAAAGAGAAAATCAAAATCCTGACAAACATATTTTGAAAAAAGAACAGAGAGGTTTTACTCAGAATCAAATAGAAAGTCTAGACATACATAAAAAAATACCATTGTTGAAATTTAAAACTCATTAACAGATACATTAAAGAGCAGATTGGACACAGCCAAGGAGAGAATTATTGCACTGGAAAACTTATCTGAGGAAATTTCTCAGAAAAATACAGAGAAATAATGATGTAAAATAAGAAACAAAGTTAAAAATTCACAGAATAAGAGAATCTAATACACATCTACTGGGCATTCCTGGAGGAGAAAATAGAACAAATTTGGATGACATGATATTCAAAGTGAAAATGGGTGATAATTTTTCAGAATTTATGAAAGAGATGAATCCTCAGATTTAGAAATTACAGAAATCTCAAGCAGAATTTAAAATTTCATATCTAGACACATCCCAGTGAAACTTCAGAACACCAAAAACAAGAGAGAAATTAAAAAACCCAAATGAGAAAAAAAGATAAAAACAAAAGAAGTGATGATTATATTGACAAAAGACTTTACAAAGCAACACAGAAAAGAGGAGACAGAAAAATAATGTTTTCAAAGAGTTGAATTCTTTACCAGGTTAAGCTATAATTCAAGCTAGAAAGCAAAATAAAGGAATTTTTAGGTAAATTTACCAGTGACATACACTTGCTACAGGAATTTCCAAAAGATCTGCTCCAGGAAGAAAAAGTAAAATGGAAGAAAGAATGTGAGGCAAAGATGTTAATAAATAATTGGTTAAATCTAAAGCAGCATTAACTCTATTCAACAATAATAAAAGCAATGACTAATTTTGGAGATATAAGGTGCTAAGCAAGATGTTGGACAAGGCAATATGTATTACAAAGAGAGGTGATTGGCCTAAAATAATCTAATGATTTTGAACATGTTCTGGAGGGAAGTAAAAATATTAACACTAAACTAGTTAAGTGTGTAAGTTTTTTAAAAAAAGAATAGAAAGAGAATGAATCTGACTATATATCAAACTGATATTTTCATCTGGAAAAAAATAATTCAAGAAGTAACCTTGGGTGAGTGTAGCTTCATTGTACACCCTTAGGAGGATATAGGAGAAGAAGGGCGGGCAAGGAAATCTTGAACTTTGCTTGGAATGATTGTTTTGGTAGTTGCGTTGGTATCATAATCCTCAAATGGACTGTCATGTGTGTAGCAGAAGAGAACAAATGAGTAAACATATTGATGTTTTAGGGAACTAGGCTTTTCACTGTGGGAAAAAGGAAATGCAAATGTGGAATAGGAGAAGCATGACGAAGAAGCCAGTGGTGTTGGATTTCAGGTGTCTGTGTGACCCCATTAGTGCACAGATACAGGCATAGGTATAGGTACGGGTATTTCCTATCTCTGATGAGCAGGTCTAGATGCAATGACACTCCAGATCACAGACAGCTCTCAAGTCTTGGTTTCTAAATTCCATTCCCCACTAAAAAGAATCAGGGCTCCTTGGAAAAATGACTGCTTCCACATGTGTTCAGGGAAAGTCCAAGGTGAGCCTACAATATATTGCTATGCCAGAAAGACAAGAAGTAGGAAAGACAAGAGGTGTTATGTCAAAAGGACACAGGACGTGAAGTGAAGAAGTTCCCACTGCTCAAGCCCAATATGATTAGAAAATGTTAAATATAGTGATGGTAATAAACTTTAACATATTTTTTTAAAAAGAGAACCATTTAATCCATAGTGATACTAAAAGGAGAGAGAGAAAAAGAAAGAGGAGAAAGAAATTGAAAAGGTCTTATGTCAACAGAGTGCCATATAATAAATATAGAAGTACTGATAGAATAATAAAATCACCATTTTGCAACCCCCAATGTAACGAATGGTTTATGTAAGGACTGTCAGTGGTTGCAGAAAAAGTTGTTGAGAAATAGGATGTTTACACTGTTTCAAATATTAATTATTAATTATTAAGGGAAAACATACCTTTACAATGGAGAGATCTGGTAGTCACCACCTTAATCAAGAGGTCTAACTTAGCATTACCCATACCATGACGACCTGACAGTATGTACCTCCTGAGATAATGCAATAAAAACCACACCAAGTCACCTAAGCAGTATTCTTGCCAAAAATGTTTAACCTAAATGTAACTATGAGAAAACAATGACCAAAATAGACATGGTTACCGAAAACAATAAAAAGCGAGGGTTGGAAAATTTGTTTTGGATTTTTAAAAAAATTAAAGAGACACAAAAAGCAAATGTAATGCATGAATGTTGATTGGATTCTGGATCAGGAGAATAAAAACCCAGCAACAAAAGTCATTTTTGGAACAACTAAGAAAATTTAAATATGTACTGATATTGCATGATATTACTGAATGTTAATTTTCTTAGATGTGATAATGGTGTGATTGTTGTATAGGAGAATGTCCTTATTTTTAGGAGATCCATGTTGAAATATTTAGGGATAAAGTGTTGTGATGTCTGAACTTGGTTTAAAATGGTTCAGTAGATAGATAGATAATAGATAAATGACAAATAGCAAGCAAATGTGGCAAAAGCAAGCAACTGGTGAATCTAGATGAAGGACTACAGGTGTTCATTGTAGATCTTCCCCCAAGTTTTTACTAGGTGTGAACATTTTCAAAATAAAAAGGAGGTAGAAAAAACACACCAGAATAAACATATATAACTTAACTCCCAAATCCAAATTAAAATGATATATAAAGGGATTTTAAAAAGTCATAAACCCATAAAGATAAGAACAAAAGTGGGGTTGAGGGGGAACAAAAATTTTGGAAGCAGAAAACAGATGGTTGAGTAGTAACTGTCTTAGCAGACTCAAAAAAGTGGAACTCTAAGTTAACAGCAGGTAAAGCTGAGAAGCAATGCAATTTACACCATAGAATCCTTAAAAGGCTCATAAACTATAAGTGGAGGTGGGGGCGGTGAAAGCTTATGTGAGAGTAACTTATATAAGAAGAATTAGCTGAAAGTCTTGTAAGAAGCTGGCAAATCTCCAGATCTTCTAAGGCATTTTGTGCAGACAGGCAACTGTCCCCTCCCCATCTCCATAGCCCACTGGAAGTTTGCCTTCTGAAGAAGAAAAAATGAGTCTCTTGCCTGTAAAGCACCAGGTATAGATAATAAATCTGAGCACCCAAGATAAAAGACTGTAAACTGACGGGAGGGGCTTCCCATCAGACGGCCCATACAGATCATTCTACAGAAACCCAGAGTCAACAAGTGCGGTCACTCAGAGCTTCCAATAAGCTTTTTAGTCCCTCACACTTAATCAAGAGCAGACAATCAAGAGCTGTCAGACATCTGAGACAAGCTCTAATGTGGATGATAGCAAAACAGGTGAAGGGAAACAAACCAACATCATCATCAACAAAAACTTGGAGGAAAGAGGAACTAAGCAGGGAATTAAAAACACTTAAAAATTCTGTCACCAGGATCCTCATGCTCCAATTTGTCTTGTTGAGAAATGATGCCGCATCCATGAACAAAAATATGAGGCTATTAAAAAATGAACTTTCGGGCCGGCCCGTGGCTCACTCGGGAGAGTGCGGTGCTGATAACACCAAGGCCCCGGGTTCGGATCCCAGATGGGGATGGCCGGTTCGCTCGCTGGCTGAGCGTGGTGTTGACAACACCAAGTCAAGGGTTAAGATCCCCTTACCGGTCATCTTTAAAAAAAAAAAAAAAATGAACTTTCAGAAAACAATAAAAGAAACAAAATATGCTCTTAAAAATTAAAAAAAAAAACAACCCCACATGATAGCATAGAAAGTTTGGAAGCCAGAATTAAGAAACCCTCCCAGAAAGTAGAACAAAATTACAAAGAAATGAAGAACAAGAGAGAAAAGAAAATTGTTAAGAATGGTGCTGGAAGAACACATCTGAATAACAAGAGTTTCCAGAAAGAGCAAATGGTTGGAAGGAATTACCCATGAGATGACTAAAGAAATTTTCCCAGAACTTAACGACACAACTTTCCAGTTTAAAAGGGTCCAGCACAATCTATGAAAATAGACCTACACCAAAGCACTTTATTATAAAATTTCATTTTATCAGTGAAAAAGATCCTACAGCTCCCAGAGGAAAAATAAATATGTCATGTACAAAGGATCTGGAATAAGGTGGCTTGAGTTTTCTCAACAGCGACACTGGAAGCAAAAAGACAATTCTGAGAGAAAACGATTTCCGATCTAGAAATCTACAGTACTCTTGCAAGGTATCAATGGGGTGGGGGCAGAATAAGGACAGTTTCAATCATGCAAGATTCTCAAAACATTTACCTTCCAAGCAACGGAGGATGTTTTCTACCAAAATGAGAGAGGAAACTGAGAAGAGGAAAGACGGGATGGAGAAAACAGGAGGGTCAGTGAAAGAGAAAAGCAAAGGGAATCTCCAAGATAAAATGAAGAGAAGTTTTGCAAGGATAATATCTCCCTATTTACCAAAAACTAAATATTGTTTTTAGTGGTAAAAATGTTTGAAGCAATCCCTCCAAAGTCAGGATAAAAAAGACAAGGATGCTTGCTATCGATTACTGTCTCTTAAAGGCCATCGGATCAATTCATATGTGTAAAATTGAAAATTCCTTGAAGATGCCCCATCTATCATATATCTTTTGTACGTTCTACAGCATTTTAGCATTATATTCAGCACATCAGGTGCATAGAAAACACGTTTGATTGGATAACTTCAAAAATATTTCCTGAAGTGACTTTTAAAATAACTTTCTTTTTCCTGATTATGAAAATAACACATCTACATTGTAGGCAACTTGAACAGTTCAGAAAATGTAAAGAATAAATTAAAATTAATCTCAATCTCTCTTGCCAGAGATAAATGCTATCGTCATTTTGGTGTATTTTTCTTCTGTGCACATTTTAACACAGTAGAGCTCATACTCCTCAGGTGTAATTTTGTACCTACTGTTTTCTTTTTATAGAAGCATTTCCTTATAACCATAATTTTTAGTGGTTACATGATACTAGGTATCATAATTTACAAAAACATTTTCCTGCTGGATTTTTAGGTCATTTCTATAAATGACACATATTTTTCTGTGTTTTAGATTATTTTCTTAGGATAGGCAATTGCAATGTTGGAGGTAATTTCTTTCTTTCAAATATTACTTTGCAACCCTCGAAACACCCTGATCTTTTTTTGACTGGGTCCCTCTGTCCTTCTCCCTCCCTCCAACTTCTAGTTTAACTACAGTGGAAAAAAAGTAGGGGAGAAAGGGAAGAGGAAAAGGAAAAGAAATACATCAAAAGTGGACTATTTTAGGAGGGAACCAGAGCTAAGGAAGTTGTTAGGTGCATTTTCCCTCCCCCCTGACCATCCTTGCAGAACCCCCTTCCTCTCCTGTCTTTCTCCATCAGTCACTCATTTTTCTTCTGGAAAACCACTTGAGAAAAGGGAATTCTTACCATAACATTTCTAAGTTCTTGTATTTTGTCTCTGTATAAGGCTGTTTTGGGTGTTTCTTATTTTCAGGTGATCCATAAACACTTATGTCATAAACAGGCTGAGAGCCCTTCTGGCTCAGGAGCATGTGTGTCTTAGAAAATTCATTAAGGCTGTTCAAGTCCACGTTAGAAAGAGTGTTGATGTGTAGCTGCTGGTAGGAAAATCTTTTTTCTTCTTGGTCTTTGAGTCCTTTTTCTTTATTAACATTCAGCACTGAGTGATATCCAGTAGAGTTTTTATACAGTACCTTGTCAAAAGCCTGTTTTGGTGGAGCAAATGTATCGGAGGTTACTTTAGGATTCTGGCTCCTAAGTGCACCTGAGTCTTGTAAATTGTTGTTAGTGGCATTCATAGTCACGATTGATTCATGCTTTATTGAAGTATCAACAGGCTTATTTTGGTTTTGTTGCTGTCTGGGAGTGTTGTTCTCGTTTCCTTGACTAACAACTAGCTCTTCAGTCATGGAAGACTTCAGACCATTCTGGCGTTTATGCCGTTTTCGAATCTTGGGCTTGGCTGGTCTTCTGGAAGGTTTCTGGCCATTAGCTATTTCAGAAGATTGACCTCTTGGTACATTGCTCGATTTTGTACTTTCATACTGAGACAAGTGTTCCTGGTAATTCTAAAAAAATAGTTCGGTTAATGTAAATTTAGAAGATTGGCACTCCTCACAAAATTTAGATTAGGGTTTTTCAAACTGGGGGTTGAGATTTCTAGGAAGGTAACTATGGGATTGAAAGCAGATAAAGAATACAGAGGATCCTTTCCTAATTTCAGGCAATTGGAGGGTGAATAGTAGAGTGATTCCTCTTGTAAATTTTAGATTATGAGCCTAGAAAGAAATAGAGAGCTTAGAATAGGCCTTATATTAAGGACAAGTCTTTGAGTTAAAAGCTGTAAAGTGAAGTGTTGCCAAGTTGGGGGTTGGGTGGGGAGGGGGCGAAGCTTCACCTCTAGAGGGATGCATAGAAAGTAAGTACAAATGCAAATCTATATCAAATTATGCAAGCTTATTTTAACTAAGATGAACCTTTTTAAAAATCATAACCAGAAAACATCAATAATTTGTTTTACCAACCAAGTACAGGTTTAATATGAAATACAATTCAGATTATCAGATCTTCTTACTCATGCAGGTCAGAAGCTAGGAATGACTTCTTCACCAGATGAAACAAATTAGATTTTATTCGGAGGGTTATAAAAGAGTCTGTGCTGTGATAGGACATCTGTGAGACCACAAGGGTTGTTTTGCTTCTGTTCCTTAATATAGCCTGTACTTAGGCAATCAAACATCTGGGGGAAATATTCCAATTTCAGAACAGTCTTTATGCTTTTCAAAGACTCCTAACAACAAAATGTACCTCTGGTATAATAGATACACTATGTAACCATATTGTGCTATAGCCATTTAGAAATATTTTCCAAGGAATAAAGCACTCATTACTTTGTGAAAAACTAGTGGAGTTAAGAGACCTTTGCAAAGAATGATTAAATGCTTATTGAATACAGTAAGATGACCATATGTACCACTGTGTTATACAACTGCAACATATCTCTCCCTTTTGAACACACATATAAAAACATCTCTGTGGCCTGTATGTACGCAACATTAATCGAAAAAATGTAACAGTTACCTGGATCATCTTGTAGTGAATAAATCATGGTTTTGCTCAAATGGTTTGTTTTAGCTTGCTAAGAAAAAGGATCAAAATCATTGTGATATGAGTTTGGCTTTTATTTCACTTTTCTGATAACAATCGCTAAGACTCATCCTATTTCTGTATAATGTTAAGTGATATCCTGTTTCTAATGAAATCACACTATAAGGTTAAGGGTGAGATTGTTAAATTTAAAACAGTAAATACAATATTACTGTATCAAATTTTTAAAGTAAGAATGACTTCTAATTTGAAATTTAGAGTATGTTCTCCTTGGAATTTGAGCTTTCTAAGGAGGTTGGCTAGGCTCTGATTAGCTCCTACAAACTTAAAATTTTTACCTGCAGTACTCCAAAAAAAGAAAAAACTCCCTTCTCTATTCCAGGTAAGAAAAGGTTCTCTCTTCCATGTCGTATGTTGAGCTGCATGGGGGAAATGTGGGCAAGAAGGCTTGCAAATATATAGCCCCAAGAGCTTCCTTCCTTGCAGAGTGGATCCAGAAAAAGAAATGCTATTTACAATCTTACAGGTATGTTCATGAAACACAATGGCTCTTTTCATGACTGTCATCACCATTTGTGAAAGTCAAAAAAGCCCCCCTTTGCTGTGATCTACAAATCTTAATTGATGCTGATAATGTCATTTTTCTCAATATTTGTTTCGCCTTTAACTCACTAGACAAATAAGAGACAAAGAACTCTTTCTGTTGCCATCTGACTGCCCTTTTCCCAGTTTTCTCTCCTCATTCCCAGCAAAAGGGGGGAAAAATGCCTATCAGAAATTTCTTTTCTTGGGTACCAGATCCGAAATCCTGGGTTACCACTTGATTTTAATCATGTTATTACCTTTGCTGCTAACAATTCAGTGACAATTCAGATCACAATAGTACTCTTCACAGGGTGCTTTGTCAGCACAGGCCAAGGACTCATCATTTTAAACTTGGATTGTCTCAAGTGTTAAATATGCTATTCACGTAAATCTAAGTACCCAGAGATGGCATTCCAGTCTCAGGAAAGAAAGACATTTATGGGCTTGATGTGATTTCTCTCACCTTTTAAGCAGCCTACTTGAGATCTGTGGTTTACTGAAGATTTATTGCCCTACAATTGAGGCATCAGGTGTCACTCTTTAGGTGGCAAGACCTGAGTTCCCTGAAGTTCATATACAAAGTCATTCTCAGGCTATTTAATCTCCATCAGCACTGAAATCCTCTACTTCATCCTGCTCTCACTGGGGTTCTTTTGTTACCAACACTTGCAGTCAGTATATACTACATGCACTCAGAATAACTGCTTAATGGCAGTAGGTTTTAACATCATGCACAGAGCATTAGCATTGGGGAATCCCGATGTCTAATGCTGGGATGATACCTGTTGGTAAGATCCACTCCACCCTTAGTCATTAATGTTCATTCATACTGCACCACCCAAGGGAAGTTTGTCCCCAACCCTGTGAAAGGCAGCACCTGGCTGTTTCTCTTTTACGGCTTTCCTATTTACATGTCATAAGCAGAAGGGAGAATGCTGGCTCTGATCTCAACCCCAAAATTCATCTGCTTTAACCCAAAAGCCACTCTTGCTCTCATCCTGACTCAACCCTGGAGTCCTGAGAGTTGTGCCTGAGCTCCAAGATCAGCTCTGATGAAAAGAAGTTTCTGAGTGCTCCATTTTTCTGCTGTTGACTAACAATAAAACATCAATACTCTGAGCTTGGGTTATAAATTCCATCTGTTAATATTAAGAAATTTTCCAGCACAGATATTAATTGGCTTTAATTTTCACTGGCGGTAAGGAAGAACTCTGTGTTCAGATGACTAGAAGCACAGACTATTCAAAGTGTTGGAGGCAAAACCAAATTAACAGTTCTTTGGAAAAGTGGGAAGATTACTTAGGATGTGATTACAAGGACTTTGACCTTAATTAGTGAAATGTTGTACACATCTTTCATATTATCATTACCTTTTCCTTGCCTGAAAAGTCAAGAGTTATTTTAAAGTATAAGAAAGAAAACATCCTATTTCATCCTTTGAAGTCTTACTTAATTGGAGAAATTTCTGTTTTTTCTACTGACAACATGCTCCTTGCCTGGTGCTATGATTTGAATGTTTGTGTCCCCCCCACCCCCAATTCATACGTTATATCCTAAGCCCCTAGGCAATGGTATTAAAAAGTGGGACCTTTTGGGATGTGATTAGGTCATGATGGCAGAGCCCTCCTGAATGGGATTACCGGCCTTACAAAATACACCCAGGGAGCTCTTTTGTCCCCTTCCACCATGTGAGGACACAGTGAGAAGGTGGAGAAGGTCTATGAACCAGGAAGCAGGATGTCACCAGACATAGAAACTGCCAGTGTCTTGACCTTGGACTTCCCAGCCTCCAGTACTATGAGAAAATTAATTTCCGTTGTTTATAAGCTACCCAGGCAATGGTATTTTGTTACAGCAGCCTGAACGAACTAAGACACCAGGGAAGGATCTTCTGCCAGTGAAAGCACACTCCTCACACTGCCCAGTAAGGGTCCTGAGCCAAATCCTGTGTTCAGTCGGGCATGCAACGGAAGTTGGATTTGGAAAACCCCTGAAGATTCACAGAACAGCACAAAATGATTCAGGACAATAAGACCTATGTGGAAAGGTTAAATGAATAGAGATTACTTAGCTGAAGTAAAAATCTTAGGCATGTACTCGTATGAGTCTTATGTAGAAAATGAAGATGACCGTCCATTCTCAGCATTTTTAAAGTGAAAATACATAGGCTTAAATGGTACATCTTTTCTCTTTTCTCGCTCTATCTTTAGTTTCTCATTCTTTCTAGCATGTAAATGTGTTTAAGTCTCTTCTATGAAAAAAATGAAACTCTCACTTGATCCCATTCTCTGGTTAAACCCTGTCTCTCTGCCAGTTCCCAGCCCAGTGTCTTGACAGTGTAGGCTGCACGGGTCTCCATTCCCCAAATCTCATTCTGACCTCTGCACCCTGCAGCAGAGCGTTCATTCTTAGCACCCCATGAAACTGCTCAGCTCAGGCCAACCTCTTAGTAGCTATATTCCTATGGGCACTTTTTTCTTCACCTTTTTATTTTGAAGTTATTTCAAACTTACAGAAAAATTGAAAATTCCAAGTGTAGTACAGAGAACTCTCAAATATCCTTACCCAGATTCACCAATTTTTAACATTTTGCCACATTCCATCATTCTCTGTATATATCTCTCTCTGTCACTCCATACATAGGTAAACACACAAAGTTATGAATATATATACATATAATTTATATTATTATTGTTTGTATTATGGTTATTTAGTTTTTCTGAACCATTTGAGCCTTGCATATGTGAGTTGCATAGATGATGTCCCTTTCATGGCACCTTTTTACTTGTATTCTTTGTAGTGCTTTACTCTGTCCACTAACTCTTCTTTCTTGGAATTTTCATGTCTCAGGTTCCATGACATTATTTTATCCTGGTTAGCTTTCTACCTCTCTGGCAATCTCTTCTTAGTCTCTTACCTTCTGCCCTCTGCTTTTACTTTGGCCCACCTTTAAAATTCTACCACTCTCTGCAGGGTCCTGTTCCTGACCCTATTCTCTTCTCCCACTCCCCACAATTCTTGGGTCATCTCAGCAATTTCTGCAGCTTTTCAATCCATCAGGAAGTGCTTATGATACAAATGGACATGGTTAACTTAGACGTCTCTCCTGAGTTCTATGCCCAGTAAGGTGTCCTCTTTCCTATAGGCACCTCCAAACTCAATACGAAGCCCACCTGTCCCCATGTCTGTCCCCCTTTCATCCCCAGAACCAAAAGCCTCCTTTTCTTCTCAGTGGTATTGGTACCACTAATTAGACACTTAGAAACCATTCTCTCCCCACCCCCCACCTTCTATTAAGCAATTGCTGAGTCTGTTGACTCCTCTTCCTAACTATCTCTGTACAGGGGCTGAGGGGGATCAGATGCTGTCTGGACCCACAAGAAGTTTAATCCAGCCAGTGGAGTAAGACATATGCACCCTAATGAAAAGTTAACTACTGGTACACGGAGTGTGTGACAATACAGAGCAAGTGCTGCCACCATTCCAGTCTCCCACCATTTTTTGCAGAAACCACAGCAAACATCACTTTACTGGTTTTGCCGTCTCTCTAGTCTTATTCCCTTCCAATCTATTCCTCAGACCCCAGACAGAGTGATGTTTCTAACATGCAGGCCTTATTATGTCATTAAACTGCTCAAAATTTGCCAATGGCTTCCTCCTGTCCACAGGACAAAATCTAAAAATCTTTGATGGACATAAGAGACTCTTCACAATCCTGCCCCTACCCAGCCTGTCCAGCTGCATGTCATACCACGCTCCTCCCTGGCACTGTCCGCTTCAGTTACTGAACCACCCATAGTCCTCAGCACATGTCACACTCTCTCCTGCTTCCAGACCTTTGCCCCCACTTGTCTGCTTGGTACCCTTGATTCTTCCTTCTAGGCTCAGCTTGGATGCTGTCTTTTCTGGGGAGGCTTTCTCTGTCTCCTTGGGGCAGAATTAGGTACTCTTTTAGTTCCACTGCATTTTGTACCCACTTCCACATTATTGCATCATAATGATTACAGAAGTGTATTCCCACTAAAATTTTGAACTCCTAGAGGGAAGGGGCAATTAAAAAAAATCTTTCCTTAAGTTTTATCTATTTTTTGAAGAGTTTTTTTCTCTCTCTCTTGTTTATTTGTTTGTTTCTTTTAACCATATCTTTTGGACCAGGCACCTAACTTGCGATGCCTGAAATATAGCAGACATTCAATAAATATTTGCTGTGTGAATTATTTTGATTTTGTATAAGGATATTGTTTATTAGTGAGAGTTACTGTTAGGGTAGGTTTACTGAGGGATCTGCAGATTCTTTGAAAGTCATCTTTCGAGAAGAAAATTTCAGATAAGGCCCATTTTCACTTGAAGATGCACTAGATGATTTTTAAATGTTTCTCTAATCAGTGAGTAAATATTTATTGAGCATCGGCTTTGGGTAAAGCATTGTGGTAGGGGATGTAGAGAAAAATACAATCCTAACCTTTAAGAAGCTTCTAGTGTAGTTGGTACAAAAGAAACACAGGCAGCTGCTAATGAGACAGGGCCAACTGTGATAAGCCCTGAGTGAGTGGTCCAGCCACAAGACACACAGGAGCAGAGATGAGGCAGGGGAGGGGCTGGAGAGGCTGGGAAATCTTCACACAAGAGGTGGCAGCTGAGTGGGGACCAAACAGAGCCATCAAACTTGGGTAACTGAAGAGGAAACAGAAAAGCAGCCTGGAGTGTGTGTATGGCGAGAACCTGGCCAGTGTGTAAAATGCAGCAGGCAGCTAAAAGTCCTTTCTAAATAAAGAAAGGGAACCATCCCTGGGCCACCCCGCATTGCTGTCTTTTGAGGTCTAACAATCTTTAGATGTTTTGCTCGACTTTGTCTTCATTCAGGAGTGGGTTATGCTAATTATAGTACACAATGAGAATAAAAAGCATTCTTTTGGCTTTCCTTTGATTTTCTTCCATACAAAGTTTTTACTGCCTTTGTCTAGGGTCATGCCATGAATCAAGCACTGTGATTTTACCTTGATTATTTTATCAAAGGCTGAGAATCCTACCATTTTTCTTACAGACAATTATAAAAGGTGTATGTTGCAATAATCTTATATGCCTCAAATGTGTTTTTGGTAATGCAAATATTTAGAAATAAGTGGTCCCAGAATTAAACCATTTTGCAGCTGGGATGGACCTTAAAAGTGATTTAAGCCAATTCTTCATTTAATGAAGAAGAAACTTAAGGCTTGGGGAAGCCGAGATTTGCCCCAAATCATGCATCAAGTAAATGGCAGGTCGCAGCCCAGAAATTGATGTTTTCTGACCCAGTCCACCAGCCATAATGTATGACAAGCCTTAAAGTGTTTCCTTTGTCCTCTGGATCCTGTTGGTCAGCCTCCCCGGTCTCTGTCAGGTCTGGGAGTAGATACTGTCCTCTACATCCCACTGACAGGAGACATTCTAGTCCCCATCCTCGCAACTTCTGGGTGTGGGCTCCCTGGCATCAGCTTTCAGGAAGCTGTGGGAGAATAACTGTTTTTATCTCTTTTTTTTTTGCAACCCTAAGAGCAGCCTGGAGACCAGTGAGGAAGAAAAAAAATGATTTGGGGAGGCCGGCCCGGTGGTGCACTGCTACAGTGCGCCACTTGGGAGTGCGGCGGCGCTCCCGCCGAGGGTTCGGATCCCACATACAGACCGGACGCTCACTGGCTGAGCGAGGTGCGGGCACAACACTGAGGGTTGCGATCCATTGCCGGTCACAAAAAAAAGACAAAAAGGAAAAAAAAAATGATTTGGAATGTCCCTCTCTTCTAACTTCTCTGAAGCTGGGATGAACTTTATTATTTTTATTATTACATTTACCACTGTAATAATGATGTCAACAGGCTCCATAAGCTTTGTGACTTGAAAGGGCTCATTCCTTCTTAATCAGAGATAAAACCTGGTACAAGAGTGACTCCATATAACTCCATACATTGATTGAAGAAGAAAAAAAAAAAAAGAAAAAAAGAAACAGCTGCTAGTGCTTTTTCTGTTTCTTTTAGATAAAGTCAGTGGAGACAATTTTAGAAAAATCTTCCCTGAAATCACATTTATGATTTCAAAACACTAAACTCATGGTCAAAAAGGATATCATTATGCTAAATTACAGCGGGTAAGCTTTTCCATTCTGCAAATGAGGGTTTGGTGAGGCTCTCGGTATTCCCATCTGTTTTTAGGGATAGTGTCTTCATCACCTAGAGATAATATGTAATGCCAGCTCCAAAAGGAAACAGACTCGGGTGCAGCACAGATTAGACAATACTGTGGAACTGTGATTTTTTTCTGCGTTTTTTCCATGCCTTCCTTTTGTGAGGGGTTCTAACTCTGTATGTTTAAAGCGTGATCTGATAAATTTTCGTATAGAAAATAGAACCTTTGGAAAAACAGGTAGGGCTGGCTGGCTGGGCAAGCAGTGTCTCACCTGGGCAGGAAGCAGCCTTACCCATAGGAGGATGAATAATATTCTCAGGCATAAAAATAAACCCTTCGGTGATAAGAACTCAGTCACAAACCCTACTCATATTCAGCAGTACTGCTTGAGACACACTTAAAAAGCAATCTAGCAGGTGACCTTTAGCTGTTGTGCTCTTTGACGCCATTTGTCTTCAGGATCGATGACAGCATTTTCAATCTCTTTGGCATTCTGAATAGATGTCTTGTCAGTTACTGTGACAGGGTAGGAGATCTAAGAGGGTAAAACATACATAGCATGTTAACTAGATTCATCTTAGTCTTAGAGCCATAAGGCTCAGGCCAATGTACTCTAAAAAGAGGTCCTTCAGGGCTAGGTCTTACTTTCAGTTAATTTCAAAGCTTTATCTCTTCAGTCTTCAGAGAACCAGATTGTTCCCAAAAGAAATGGGAATAAACAATATTTTCCCTTGCAGACATAAAAGGAGAATTGGTGTTTTGAGGCCAAACTACTACTTACTTAAAATCCTTGATACATATTAAGGGACCCAATTTTAGAACAGTGATCTGAGCTGAATGTTATAAGCTATGTGTGATCATGCAAATAGAAATGTGATGAAATAGCACTATCCTCCAAGATGATGAGAACAACAGAAATAAGAATATTTGATATACACTGAATGGTTATTGTGTGTCAGTAGCTGTCCTAAGCCCTTAGCGTATAATGTGCTCTTCACAACAACATTATCAGGTGTGTATTATGATCATCCCTTTTTTTTTTCAGATGAGAAAAGTTAGGTGCAGAGAGGTTAAGTAACCTGCTCAGGATCAACAGCTAGTAAGTAGAGGAGCAAGGTAGTCTAATGCCAAAGCCTGTACATTTAAGAGTTTTGCTAAGCCAACTCACTTATTAGAAATATCATCCTAGACCTGCAGAATTTGTAGTTTTGGTACTCAGTGAATTTGAATAATGTAGATCAGTGGTTCTCAACTTTAGTTAGATACTAGAAAAACTTAGGAAGCTTTCTAAAAAATACTAATGCCCTGGTCTGACCCCGAACCAATTAAACCAGAAGCTCAGGGGGTGGTCCTCGATGGTAGCATATTTTAAAATCTCCCTATTATTAAAAAATAGAATGAAAAAACAAAAAGCTCTCTAGTTGGGTCTAATCTGCAGCCAGGTTGGGGAACCACTGATGAAAGCAGCTACATGGGCTCTAGGTCTCTGCATTTTTCAAGGGCCCTTCCTTGCCTCCACTGGCTACCTGTTTTAAATCAAGAAATTAGGGCCGGCCCGGTGGTGCACTGCTACAGTGCGCTGCTTGGGAAGCGCGACGGCGCTCCCGCTGAGGGTTCGGATCCCACATACAGACCGGTTCCCGCTCACTGGCTGAGTGAGGAGCGGGGGCAACACCGAGGGTTGCGATCCCGTGCCGGTCCCGGTCCGGTACGGGCGTGACACTGAGGGTTGAGATCCGTTGCCGGACACGAAAAAAGACAAAAAAAAAAAAAGAAAAGAAAAAAAGAAATTAGACAGTTTCTGTGCTATGTGGAATTCTAGCCATTTGGATGCACCGCAGAAAGCAAACTTAAAGTTATTCAATCTTAATGTTCTGGAAATAATTCTGTTCGACCTCCACTACGTCCATACCATCCCTGGTAGATGTTCGTCCATTCTCTGCCTGAACACATGCCCCAGCTTCTGAGGGAGTTACCTGCTTATTGATATTAGTATATGTTTAATGATCTTCTGTGGGTTTAGGAGGAGAAATTTGTTTCATGTGTGATGAACATATTGCTCCATCACTGTGCAATGTAAATGACAGAAAGCTCTTCCTTACATGAGGAGAAATATGTCATTCGTGTTTTCTATCCCTCTGCCCTCTGGAATAATGCAGACTACGTCAATCCCTGTTTCAGACAGCAGCCCTGCACTGGTAGAAGCTGACTCATATGTCTCCTCTCCTAAGCCTGCTCCTATTTAGAGGACCTGTCTCAATATTTCTCTGCTGTTCCTCCTGTGATGTGTTACTCAGGTCACGTGTTACTCATGTTGGGCTCCTTTGGCCCCTCTCTGTAAGGGTAAACACTGTCAAGTCCCTCTCTTTTGCAACTGATATAATTCATTCTTAAATTTAGATTCAAGGCTTTAAACTGGTTTTGTTAAATTTCCTCTGGTGGGCTGTGTATGTGAGAAGTGGCAAGGAATAAGATTGGAAAGAACATGGGATTTGGAATCTGTCCTCTGGGTTCAAATCCTCCCTCCGCTGCTTACTTTTACTCCATACTTATATAGACTAGTATTCAATATAGAAAGAGATAGAAATGCTTGTTAAATATTGTAGTGGATTGAATTATGTCCCCCCAAAACTCACTGAAGCTTGAATCGTGTCTCCCAAGTTTTATGTATTAGAAACTTGGCCCCCACTGTCACTGCTAAGAGGGTGGGTAATTCTATTATGATAATTGAAAAGTGGGGCCTTGAAGAGGTGATTAGATTGTAGGACCCTGCAGTAGTGAATGGATTAAAAATGCTTGGTTCTGAGGGCTTTAAAAGAAGAGGAGAGTCTGTCTCTCTCTCTTGCTCTCTCTGCTCCACTATTTTGTCAGTACGATACCCTGCCATCACTGTTGCCACCACCAAAACCTTCACCAGATGTGTTCCCTGGACTTTGGACTTCCCAGCCTCAGAAACCATAAGAAGTACATTTTGTTTTCTTTGTAAATCACCCAGTTCCATGTATTTTGTTATAAGCAACAGAAACGGACTAATACAAATATTAAGTGATAATAAATACTGATAGTAAATATTTGACAATGAAGATAATTTATTCCTTTCCACTCAATGTGGCTTTTGTGGCACAAAAGAGACAACATTTTGTTTCTTTTATTTTGTGTATAACCTTATCTCTGCTTGAATTATCTGTACTAACTCTAGTGAAGTGACTATCACACTTACTGTGCTCAGATAGATAGGTAAGGCAGACAGATGGTGTGGAAGTTTAAATATTTAAAGGTTGATCTGAAAATGGGGAAAAAATGTTTTTGTGCTTGAATTTCCACTACTAAAAGAAGGAACAAAAATGTACTATTCGATCATGGAATTCTGACTACAAATGGGAGTAATCGCCAGGTTTTGAAAGATTAGCCTACTCTCTAAATGGAAAACTTGGCAACATCATGAAATTGAAATGAAAAGTTTAGAAGTGTGATTGCTGCTGCTCCAGGCCAGAAGCCGCTGCTCACCTTTCCTTCTCAGCCCCTCTGACTGTGCTAGTTCAGAGAGCACCAGATGAGTAGGAAGTATCAGGTTTTACAACTTCTGCCATCGTTATGGCAAAGGTTTCGATCCCTTATTACCATGATGTTAAATAGAAACACAACCCATTTAAAAGAAAAATCAACTCTGTCCTGGAGATGAAATGAAGGTCAAGAGAGTAAAAAAGTCTAACTAAGCTGACTAAGCAGGAGAGGAAATGAGATGATTTCTTGGATGAATTGTCGCCTGGAGGCTGGGAGAAAGAGAAGTTGAGTGCTTTCATAGATTGTGATTCTCTGACTTTGGTAAATGGCAAAGAAATGAAGGGGCTTGATTTAATTAATTCAGTTTATCACTGGTGATATTAATTGTTCGATGGATAATGATGGGATCTCTTATACAGGTCTGGTAAAAAGTTTAAGGTTAAAAATACAGTGTCCCATGCTGCCTTTCCCAGAGGACATAGGATGTACGATATTTCCATCCACAGGCTTTTTTGGTGGAACTCAGTGGCTGAATCACCCTGGCGAGAGCCTCTGGGCAAGGAAAGCATACTTCTACATTATCTCTTTGAAAGTGGAATGGGACACAACCTCTGCTAGCTATTATTTTTTTTTTTTTTGTGAACCATTCTATTAATACCAATCAAATCGAGAAAATGATCAAATGAAATCGCATTTTGAGCATCATAAGCTGTGTAATGTCTATTCTGTTAAATTGGGGCCTATAATTGCTTCTCTACTGAAAAGATACAACAAAGACAGCAATCATGGCATGTCATTATCCCAGACTAGAAAACCGGCCTTTGCAGGGAGGACTTCAAAGGCTTGTGGTTCTCGAATTGCATTTGGCTGCTATTGTTGAAGCGCAGGCAATCTTGATTAGGTGTTTACACTGAGGTAAGGCGCAGAGCAGAGAGTCTGAGTGCCTGGGTCTAGAGCCATTAAAAAATTGTACATTATGTTCCTTGCTTTGAAGTGAGGGTTTGTAGGTAGGAAAGCAACTGAGATTGAGTACAGCTGAGCTAGATTGGGCTGCTACTTCTCTCTCAAAGAAACTCATCAGGTTCTTAGAGAATCAGACAGCACCATGAAAAAAAAAGTTGATGCTTTACCGAGAGCTATACCTGAATTAGTGTATCTGCATAGGCACACACTGAAACAAGTTTAAATAAGTATATTACCACTAAATTCTGCAATCACTGGAGGGTTTGCTCCCTTTTTCCTTTATATTCTTTTTTTACTATTAACCTTACGTTTAGAGGTTGTGAGGGGGCCCACATTAATTTATTACGTTCTTTGTTATTTTTATTCGTTGATGATATTAACTACTAGCCCATCCCCCAATTAAATAAGCCAATAAATCCGATTTAAAAATTTTATTTGTTTACCATCATTCTAACACATCTGTGATTTAATCCCTCTCTTCTGGACATAATCATTAGATTGAGTGAGTCTTTATTAACCTGGCTAACGAGTGATATGAAGTATTTATTTCTCTGTCCTATTTCTAATACATTTTGCCATGTGTGGGTTTATGACTGCTAACATCAGCACTGCTGCTGCCTGCATTTATACATAACCAGCAAAAGAGGAGGAGGCACAAAGATACAGATAGTCTACCACTGTTGGGCTGCAACACTGATATTTAGCATAGCTGTTTAATTATCCAGGAGCTTGACTTATTGAGCTATTTAGAGACAAAACACATGACATATTTTGGCTCTGCTGCCGGCCACTCTCTCCATTCCTATAGAACACTTCATAATGTATTTAGCACATATGTGCTCAATAAGATTTTGTGTGTGTGTGTGGCTGGCCAGTATCAGGATCCAAAACCTTGACCTTGGTGTTATAACAATGCCCACTACCAACTGAGGAACCAGCCAGACCTCAATAAGAATTTGATGACACTGAAACGCTTGACTGTATAATTTTTTACATTCATTTTCAGTATAAAATACCTGAGCTTTTAAAGCCTCCAAACTAAAGGTCAGTCACCTACTTAGGAACCTGTCAGCACCTTCCGTTGCCCTTCATCTTAAAAGTGTATAAGGCCCTGCAGCTTCTGGCTGGCTACTTTTTCAGCCTTGGCTCCTGCTCTCCTACTGTAGTAGTTCTCAGCTCTGCTGATGGGCCGCAGGCACCATTATCTCTGCATCTGTGCATATGCCATTGTTTGCTTGGAAACGCCCCTTCACTTCACTTTTTCTGACCTATCCCATTCACTGTTCCAGCCTTGGCTGAAATGCGTGTAACTTCCTGCAGGAAGCCTTCCCTGACACCCCACAGGTGGCCACAGCACAGGTCCCTGAGCACGGGGCCTTAGTACTTTGTATTTTCTCTTTTATAACAAGTATCACTCTGGTAATTAGGTTTGTTTTCCCTCCTGGACTGTGAATTCCATGAAGGCAGGAAAAAGGAGAGATGACGCACAGGGCTTCTGTGTTGTACAGCTCCAGGTGGCTACTTGGTGGCTGTGAATGTGTCTGGCATACAGCTGCTCAGTAAACAGGAACGAATGAAAAGATCAATCTACATTGCTCACTGACCGTCCCATTTACATCAGAATGCATGTTGTCTACTTGTCTGTCTGGTTAGATTTGTGGTTTATATTAAAGCCAGGTAGCCGACTATGAACACAATCAGGTGGAAACTCGGACCTTGTCTTCCATTCCTCTCCCCTTTGCCCACTCGGCCCCAGGCCCACAAGCCCTTCAGCCCCTGAACTTTGCATTTACTCTTCCTTCTTCCAGGAGTCCTCTTTCCCCAAATATTCGAATGGTGTGCTCTCTTACCTCCTCCATATATTTCTCAGGAAGATCTTGCCTGGTGGCCTACTCAAAGTTTTCTCCCACCCCAGTAATCCTTACTAGTTCTGCTCTGCTTTATTTCTCTCCTTAACTCCCACTAATATTTAGCACTTACCACCTACCGATATACTAATTTATCCATTTTGTCTATTGTCCATCTTCTCTCAGTAGAAGTTAGTCTCACGTGAGCCGGGATTTTTGTCTGTTTCGTTCAGTGATGTATCCCAAGCACCTATGATGATGCCTGACACATCATAAGCTGTCAATAAATACATGTTAAATAAATGCAGTAACTGGCCATTTTCAAGAATGTGAAAGAGATTTTTAGTAACATCTTGTGTAACTCATAGGAAGGTTGATTATCCGCCAATTTGAACTCTCCACAGCAAACTAAGAATATATAAGTATGACCTCTGGATGATAACAGTAGAGATTTTTAAAATGTTATTTACCACAAAGCTCACACATTGTACTGAAATTGCTCCATTACTAAAATCCTTCAGTGAGTCCATATCAATCAGAGGAAAGGCCCAACTTTTTAACACAGTAGTTCTAAAACTTGAGCATGTAGCAGAATCACTTAAACACAGATTGCTGCACCTCACTCCAGAGTTTCTGATTTAGGAGGTCTGGGATGGGGCCCAAGAATTTGCACTTCTAATGAATTCCCAGGTGGTGCTGGTGCTGCTGGTGTGGGAAACTCATTTGGGGGGTTTCTGCTTTAGGATGATATACAAGGGCCTACGTGAAAGACACCTGACAATTTCTCTAGCCTAAATACCCACACTCACATCCTCATGGTCTAGTCCAGCAGTATCCACCTTCTCCTTAACTAACTCATTGGATTAAGTGACACTGCCCAGTTTTTCCTGAAGATATCCCAATGCCCACAGCTGGTAGGCTTGTGGCTGGTAGGCTCTCTCTAGGACACCTTGGCACTTCTGCTTCCACTAGTTGAGTTGTATGTTTACTAAGAGTGGTTTACATTTGTTCCCAAACCTGTTTATTCCTATTGTGCTTGCTTATACTAAAATTATGAAGCTTATTTAAAAATTAGACAGTCTGGAGAAATCATGAAAACTAATTTAGAATGACCCAAGAAAAGGAAACAGTAAAATAACATGTAGGTTCTAAAAAAAATCTGTAAAAGATTAGGGGAAACAATCATAAAAATCTAGAGAGATTATGTTTTTAGATTGTCTCTAAAGGCTTTTTAAGTTTGCACTTTTCTTTCAAGAAATCAGAAATTCTCTCAAACAGGTGCAGGAAAGATGTAGCAAAACTCCAATCAATAGAATCCACAAATTCTGATAGCAAAGGTCTTGGCCCCTCAGTAAAAAATTGGTGAATCAGTGTGTATTTTCATACTTCAAGTGACATCAAATAGTTAAGGTATGTAGTTAATCATTTTTCATATGTTTTAACCAATTTATTTGATCTTATTGGCCAGCTGCCAGTTCCCAACTAGTAGTGCAGAGGTTCCTATGGTGCCGGCAGTTTTCTGCTTAGCATTCTTTCATGACTTTATGCCATTGCACGTGCTTCCTGAATGCATGTGTTCCTTTGCCTGCAGTACCTTTACTGCCACCTCCCTCTGCTAACTTGAACTTCTTTTTAAAGAACCAGTTCCGCGATTGCCTCTTCTGTGAAGCCCTCTTGGGTTTACCAGAACAGACTTAGGCACTTTTTTTCTGGGTTCTCCTGGGACCTTATATGTTTCTAGTATAGCAGTTTTCACTTGGTACTGTTTACATACATATCTGCTTTCTGCTGGGTGCTGACAGCAGCATACCATGACCACAGACTCACAGCAGTCTGGGTCCGGTCATTTAATAAAGAGGCAAAGAATCTTTTACATTGCCACAGCTTCTGACTTTATTACAGAAGAGTGCAATAGGCTCTATGTAAGATAGCACAGAATTATCAGGTACAGTAGGTACATTTTTGAAAGCTATCCTTAGAAATGATTAACTATGTTAAATTTCTGGCTTTCAAAAGGGCATGCTTTAGTTACGTGGAAAGTTTTCTTTTTGTGGATCCCTCCTCAATAACGTCAAATTAATGAAGTGTCACTTTATATATCATACAAATTGGTAGTTTAAGCAACTGAGTGCTGAATAGCACACACAAGAAAGATGTCTTAAGAAATGTCTTGTATTGGAAAAATCATAAAGTTCAAATGAAATTATGCTGTCATAAGTAAGTGCTCTTGTGGTGCTGCACAGGGCAAAATAAGAAAATCTATCAATCAATGAACATCTACAGAGTTCCTACTCTGTAGAAGGATAATTTTTACAAGTATAATAGGGCAAGTGAGACTCAAAAGCACCACCAAACTGGAAGAATTCTGTAAAAAAGAATTCTTTGTTTCTACCCAAATATAATTACAAAATGATGATCATAATTTAAATAAAAGTAAAGCTTAATTTTATAGACAACCAAAAGTTTCACTAAATTCAAAACTAGGAAAAGAAGAGCAATATATCACTTAGATATTAATCTTGTCCAGTAGGAGATGGTAAATTCAAATGTTCAATAGTAAATATAACTTATATTTATATAGGGCTATATGATTATAAAAAGCTTTCACACACAGTATCTCATCTGATCATCCCAATAATCCTGAATCTGTGGTATTAGGCAAACTTTGTAACCTCACTTTAATGAGGAAAACTAAGGCTCGGCAAGATTTTGTGATTTGCCAAAGGTAACAAATAACTCCACTAAAAATAGGGTTCAATTCAGGTCTTTTGACTTCAAATTCCAGTGTTTAAGTCAACAACACACACTCACATTAGTCCTTTTTTTCCCCCTCTCATTTAAAAACAATGAAATTTTGGGCCAGATAAAAATGATTTAAAAATTACATTTCTAAATCGAATATTTAGATAGTTCTTACTGTAGGCCAGGCTCTGGGAATTCGGAGATGAACTGGCCCATGACCTTGAGGAGCACCCAGTCATGTAGAGACATGCAGATACACAGACCAGCGCACTGCGGTGTGATGGGTTCTATGGTAGGTGTTCAGGGGTGAGGGAGGTCGTGGGAGGGAGGATATTCAGAAAGTCTTCATAAAGGCAGAGATGTTTGAGCTGAATTTTAAAAGGAGAGTGAGGTTTTCCCAAGCCAACAAACCAGGGAGAGTAGTCCCTCAGGATGAACAAAGAAAGGCCCAGAGGAAATGCTGGGTCTAGGAGCTGTGAGTTCTCAGAGCATGGCTGAAGCACAGGATGCAAAGGGGGAGTGACAAAGAACGTGGCTATAGGGGCAGGAAGGGGCCAGATCTCGAAGGGCCTTTTGTACCACTCTGACAGTTTGAATTTTATCAGGGAATCACATTAAGTATCATGTTGATATAACCAGGTTTGTATCCAAGAAGACCACTTTGAAGGCAGGGAAGACGATAGAATGGAGGGTGGAGGGAAGTATTGAAAGGATTAGGATACAAAATTGCACTTCAAAACCAAAGTGCCAAATATACGATCCAAAGTTATTCATAATTTTTATATCATGAAGTATAAATATCTGAAACAGTATCTGAGACGAAATGCAGTTGTTAAGGAAATACCACCAACTAGTTGGATACGAGATTGTAGGGTCCATAACTCAAGAGACAGTGTTCGATTGACTGGGGGACCCTCAAGGGATATAGCATGGCAAGTGTGAGGTATGCCTAGACAGGTCCCTTTGCAGAAAGTCTTTTGGGAGTCACACATACACATAGAATGGGCTAAAGGAGCATAAAATGTTATCCTTTTAGCTACACTTTATCTTTTTTCTACCTGAAGTTGTATCTATTTCATTTTGAGCCATTGTAGCCTGAAAAAAGAAAAAAAGCTGTTTAGGAGGGCCTATTCCCTGGATGGATTCCTTGCCTTTCCCAATAGCAGCTTCCCTTTACTGAGTGTCTGCCACAAGTCAGGAGCTTTGTATAAATTCTTCAAATAGCTCTTCAAGGCAGAAATCGACCCCATACAATAGATGAGGAAGATAAGGTTTAAGGAGTCACTTGCTCAAACACCTAGTAAGTGCTATTCTGAAAAACCAAGATTTAATTCGTGATTGTCTGCCTCCCAAACCAGTATTTTGTTTTGGTTTTCTTTCTTTCTCCCACAATGTTGTTTTGCTCCCTGTGCAATAATGCTGCTACCGAAGCTGGGGTAAATCAAGACTCTTCCCCCAGATCTTGCAGGCTTTTCTCTTCCTCGTCCATTTGCATTTCAATCAAATGATATTTCCTCAAAGAGACCTCCCCTAAGTACCTAGCTAAACAGCCCAGTTTACTTATTAAACTCATTCCTTTATTAAATAAAGGAATCCATCCCCCCTCATTACTCTGTCAAATAAAGTCTCCTTCCAGGTGATTATCAGTACCTGAAATTATTTGGTTACATGTTTCTTGTCTGTGTTACACGACTGGTATGTTAAACTCCTTGAAGATGGAGCTCTGCATGTCTTTTTTCCTATTACATCCTTCGCATGAAGAAGAGTACCTAGTATGTATTTGGTGCTCAATAAATATTTGTTGGCTCACTGACCTGCTGTCTTAACAATAGCCACAAAGGTGTGTTAATCTAGAGTAGACAGTGACTTTTATTTGTGACTTTATATTGTCTTGAAGACTATAGGTGTAACCTTGCTATTTTCACATTTGCAAACTCTCTGTAACCCCTTTATATGAAATTACATGGCATGAGCTAAATAATATGTATAAAGCACTTATAGCTCTTTTCTGAACCCACAGTAAATTTTACCTTCACAGTCTTCAAAGTCACATTAGAATTAAGATAGAAAGGTAGTTCATTTTTCAAAACACAATTTCCTTTAATGGTGGATCATAAATTGACTCAAACTCTTATGAGTTTCAGACAAATACTTTTGGCTACTGAACAAATCATGAGTAAAAGTGAGCACTGTCCAGCAAAGTTATTGCCTGATGGTGATACTTAGGTGCCCTCTAGTGTGTGTTGGGTTTTACATCAGTTCCTTGCTTCACACATCATGTGATTAAGAATGTATGTATTCAAAGGTGATTTTTCCAGTGCATTTTAAGGTAAAATCAACAGATCTATGAAAAACGGCAAAAAGATTGTGGAACAATTAAATTTAAAACTCAATGGCTCTACTCTGAGCCATTATTTACAAGCAAAAAATGTTATACAGATGACCCTGAGCAATAAGGAAGTGTGAAGTTATACCAGTTACTACAAAATGTATATTGTAACTGTCTCTCCCATATTTTTGTTTCTATTTTCAACTTAATTTTTAACAAGGTAACACATAGACAAGGTTCAAAATAAGAGATATGAAAAGGTACAAAGCAAAAAGTCGTGCTCTCACCCATTCCTCTTCTGCCCCTTAAAATTAACCATCTATGCAGCGTTCCACAATTTTTTATGCATACCACACAAATATAATCTATATATTTATTCCTCCCCACTTTTTAAGTACTATATACACTGTTCTACACCTTGAATTTTTCTATTAATAACAAATCCTTGTAAATTGTCCATAATAGTTAATGGAGAGCATCCTCATTTTTTTTTAAGAACTGCAGTGTACTCTATTGTATGGATAACTTATTTATTACTCCCCAAATGACAGGTGTTTTCCAATCTTTGGTTATTACAAATAAAGAATAATCTTGTACAGGTGTGACTTCAAAACTGCACACATAGGGCCGGCCCTGTGGCACACTAGGGAGAGTGCGGTGCTGGGAGCGCAGCGACGCTCCTGCCACGGGTTCGGATCCTATATAGGGATAGCCGGTGCACTCACTGGCTGAGCGCGGTGCGGGCGACACCACACCAAGGGTTGTGATCCCCTTACCTTAGAAATGATTAACTAAAAATTGTCTTTGTCACGAAAAAGACAAAAAAAAACTAAACAAACAAACAAAAAAAAACCTGCACACATATATAAATAGAATAAATTCCTAGGAGTATAATGTGTTGGAACAAATAAAAATAATAATTGTGAATGCTTATAAAGTGCATGCTATGAGCCTGGCACTGACCTAAGTACTCTACATATATTAACTCATTTATTTAATGTTCCTAATAATCCCATGTGGACAGTACTATTACTATCCCCATTTTCAAGATAAGGAGGCTGGCCGGTTAGCTCAGTTGGTTATTGGACAGTGTTATAACACTAAGGTAAAGGGTTTGGATCCCTGTACTGGCCAGCTGCCAAAAGAGCCGAACACACACACACACACACACACGAAGGTAAAGGTAAGGAAACTGAGGCACAGAGAGGTTCAGTAACCTGTGCGAGGTCAGACAGCTAGCAGGTGGCAGTGGCAATCAACCTGGCTCAAAGTCTATATCTTGGCCATTCTGTTCTACTTTCTCAAGAAGTGTATTTGTACTTTAAATAGATATTAACAAATTGCCTCCCATACCAGTTATGCGAATTTATTCTCTTGCCAGCTTGACTGTACTCTTTTTGCCCACATGTTCATCAAACTTTTGGAATTTTGATAGTTTAATTATAGGTGAAAAATGGAATCTCAATACAGTATTAATATACAGCATTTCTCTTACAATAACTGAGGTTGGGTATCTTCTTATATGTTTAATAGCCATATGTATTAACTTTTCTGTGAATTGTCTATTCATATCCTTTGTGTATTTTTCTATTAGGATTTTGGTCTTTTTCTTATTGACTTCTAGGAGCTCTTTATATATGAGAGATATTAGTGATGTGTCTGTGATATGAACTAGGAATATTTTTCCTAGGTTGTTTTATATTTTGACTTTGCTTATTTTTTTTTTCCTGCTTGATATTTATGAAGTCAAATTCATCAATCTTTTATAGATTCTGGATTTTGAAACATTTCAAGGTTATGGGAAAATTTTCCCATGTTTTTCTAGTATTTTTATGGTTTAATTAAATATTTCAACATTTGGAATTTATCTTGTTGTATGATATGAGGTATGGATCCAACTTAATTTTTTTCCCTGGTAGCTACCCAATGGTTTTATTGAATAGCCTATAATTTTCTCAATGATTTGAGATGTGGCATTTATCAAATTAGAGGTAATATATTCTCCTATGTAATTTGGTTCTATTTCTAGACTTTCTATTCTGTTCTGTTCCATTTTTTCTGTCTGTATATGTATTAAATATTACCATATTATTTAATTACTGAAGCTTTATAATATACTATATTATCAAGTAGCGCTAGATCCTTCTCATTACTTTTAATTTCTGGAGTTTTCTTTATTATCCTTGTCCATTTTTCTTTTTTTTTTTTTTCCTTTTTGTCTTTTTTCGTGACCGGCAACGGATCGCAACCCTCAGTGTCGCGCCCGTACCAGACCGGGACCGGCAACAGGATCGCAACCCTCAGTGTCGCGCCTGTACCAGACCGGGACTGGCAATGGGATCGCAACCCTCGGCATTGCGCCCGCACCTCGCTCAGCCAGTGAGCGGCCGGTCTGTATGTGGGATATGAACCCTCGGCGGGAGCGCCGCCGTGCTCCCAAGCGGCGCACTGTAGCAGTGCGCCACCGGGCCGGCCCAATCCTTGTCTATTTTTCAATTGAACTTAATCAGCTTTTCAACTTTTATTAAAAAAAAAAAAAACACAGACATATTCATTGGGATATTGTAAACTTAGACTTTCAAGTCTTCCCAAATAAAATACTCTGTCTTAAGACCCTGTCTGATTCAGCTAGCCACGGATGTTTGCAACAAAATTATGTATTCCCAGCTGCCTAATGGTAATTGACACTTATTTATTCACTCAACAATAGATATCATTGAACCTTTCAGTGTTCCTAGTTAAAAGACATTTGTCATCTCTTTCAAAGTAATAACAAGTGGAAAACATTCAAATGTTAAAAACTTCCAGATAAATGCTGCTCAATTTAAAACAATAGCCTCCAAACCTGCCACCACCACTTTCTCATCTCCGACCCACAAATCGGTTGAATAATCCTATCAGCCACTGAAAATATCAATGTTTTGTGGATACTGACTTACATGACTTATGCTTTTAGATTTCTGATAAAACCTTTATATTCTTTATTCTAGCCCCTTGCTAATCAAAGTGTGTCCATGGACTGCAGCCTTGCATCGCCAGGGAGCTTGTTAGAAATGCACACTGAGTCTCACAGGATCATGAGGTAGTGCATAAGTACTTTAAAGTTTGAGAAGAAAAAGGCCAGTTCTCAAAGTGTGGGCCTTACAGCAGCAGTAGCATTACCTGGAACAACGTAGAAAATTCATACTCTTGGGTCCCACCCTACACCTACTGAATCAGAAATTTGGGGGGCTAGGTCCAGCAATCTGTTTTAACAAGCTCTCCAGAGGATTCTGATTGCACACTAATGTTTGGAGTCTGGTTCTCAGCCTTGGCTAAACATTAGAATCAGCTGGGGAGTGTGGAAAACTCCCCATCTTAGCATTCAGCCCAGATGAACTGAATCAAAATTTCAGTGGTTCAGCCAAGGAATAAGCATTTTAAAAATTCTCCAGATGATTCCAATGTGAAGCCAAGGCTGAGAACCAGTGGTCTTGTCTGGAACAACGGTTCTCAAACCTGGCTTCACATTAGAATTGCCTGAGGAGCTTTAAAAATATATATATATTGATGCTCAGAATCCCACTTAGAGATTTAAACCAGTCTGGATGGAGCCATGAATCACTTTTTTTTTATTAGCTTCTCAAGTGATTCTAATATCCAGCCAGGACTGCAAACATAGAAATACCATTTCTCCCACATAAACTTCAAATCATGCTAAAGAGAATACAGTTTGGAAGTGATGGAAGAGATACATTTTTCATTTCCCATATGTTTTCTGAGCTCTTAGAGTGTGTTAGGCTAGTTACTATGAAGATTCAAAATAAGTACAAATCACAGTTCCTGCCCACAGGGAACATATAATCTGTATTCGCAAAAGAGACCTGCACACATTTGTATATAAATAATGATTCAAAAGGAACACATCATTTTATGCCGACTATAATTCAATAAAACATGTTACACATATCATTACATCACTGTTAGGTTAAATTCATTTCTATCCTTTTTAAAAGAATAGAAAAGTTCATGGGTAAAAAAAAGAATATGAGTAAGAGGAAGAAAATATATGTTGGAAAAACGAAGAGACAATTTTGAATACAATTAGCCAGCAGCCCTTAGAGATTTGAACCTGGAGAAAGTGGTGGAAAAGGTTAGTGGCCCTTCGAAGAGTAATTCAAGAGCTTAAAGACGAAGCAAACCTAAAATGATTTCAACTTTCCTCCATCGAGGAAATTAGGCTACAGAATAACTGACAATCAACTCACCCCAATATTGTTTAGTAAATTAACTTGTAACTACTAAAAAAATTAGCAATTAAGAAATCAGCAATTAAAGAGTTTATAACAAATCTTTTTCTCTTTTATTATTAGAAATATAACTATTTCTTTTGGCTTATTATTTGCCTCTCCTTTAAATCAGCTCCTTTTGAGAACACTTGTAAAAGTAATGAAAAAACATTGTCCTGGACTGGGAAGAATTACTCCCTATGAATATTTTTTACAGATATTGCAATGTTGAATTTACTTATTTTTAAAATGAGCAACCAAACAAAATTCAAAATTACATATGAGTTTTATGAAACAAAAAGGTACATTCACATTTAAAATTGGGTTAAAGTGTTGAAAACAGCTTGAATTCACCTAAGTTTTTGTTTTGCTAATTCAGCTAAATATACCACACCTATTCCTTCATTTTCTTATTAATTACAAAGGCAAAGATGTGACATAATCCTTTAAGACTATCAAGGGAATTTCTAAATCAAGAAAAATCACAAATGTTCATCCACCTCATTGATCTTCTTCCATCAGAAAATATATAGAAGTTAGAACAGGTTAGAGCACTTTAAATAATACCAATTGGGATTTGGAAGAGGTCTAAGGGCATCCACACTTAACATAATAACCTCTCCTTCATATTTGAAATGATCCCACATTAGCAGGTGATAAATTTCAAGCTGTTTTTCCACAGGGTGGTGGGCTATACTGATCTAGCCACACATTTTTCTTGTGTCCATGGTCTTATCCAGTAGGGGGTGGGCTGATAAAATCTTTCTGTGTGCCCATGAAATAGAGCTAAGTTTACTGGCTCCAACCAGTTTGAGTCCATCATTTGGGAAGAATTTGTCCTTAGAATGATCAGATGAAGAAGAGAGGACACATTATTTTTCTAATTTTATAGATGGAGAGACCAAGACTTAATCATATGTCATTTGCACAGAACAATAAAGGACGGTGTAGTGATTATCAATGGTGGTTGAAAAGGTAATAGAATCATCTGAAGAATTAAAAGCAAAAACCAAAAAACATGTTATACCCTACTTCCCTCCCAAGACCACCCAATATGCACACAGAATCTGAGTTGAGAATCGCTATGTATGTGAGCTGCAGTTATTGATATAAGTGTGTCATGTCACCTCCACTGTGTTGGGGAATTTAATAGGGTTGGAAACCAATGCTGTTGTGGAAACATAAGCAATCCACACAGGAAAGAAATGCTCAATCCTGTATTTTATCTATTGGAATACAGTTTTTAAACATTCTATGGTTCCTGGAATGAGGACATTTTGGATTTAATAATTATAGTAATTACAACCCTGTAAACCATTGATGGCTTTTATTTTGTTCCTAAGAATTTGTGCAAAAATTCCCCTTGTCCTACATGAAGGGGCAACATATAGGGTATAGCATGGAAGCGTTTGTTTTACCCAGACAGGTGGTTACAATGACATCATCATCCCAAAGGAAGGGATATGAGGCCATTTCAAACAAAGCCAAATTCCAGTTGAGTGTTTCAGAAGAGACGTTTAAGTAGCCACTACGTACCTGTTCTAGGTGAGTTTCCCCTCTTTGTTGGTGAAGTTGAAGATAAGAGTTTGTTTTAGGGGTGGGTAATCCCAAAGTCAGTTTGTTTTTTTCCACAAAATATTGTTTGGACTTCCTTCGCCGAGGGCCACGTGATCCTGGCAGGAAAACCTCGTTATGTGAACTTGAACTCTTCACGTACTGAGAGAAGTTACTCGATTTCTCCTCCAGGTCATTGTCACTCAGCTCTGAAAATGGCTCACTGCGATGGGCTGCATGCTCATAGTCTGGGCTTACAAATTCACTACCCAGTAAGGAGGCGCCACTCTGTGAGCTCTTTTTCTGTTTGCCTTTTCCCTCTGAGAGTTCCACCAAACCCTCCTTGGAAGGGTAGAGTGGATCCAAAGGCAGACGTTCTGGAGAGCTGTCTGCAGACTCCGGCAACGCGTCCACAGTCAACAACTGCCCTTCCTCTCTCTTATTTTTCCAGTTTGGGTCATATCGGAGGTCTGAATATTTGTCTTCTATTGGTTGTTGGCTGCCCAAAGCAAAAAAGAAATGGCAAGTCCTCAATCAAAATGAATTCACTCATTATATTCAGTCGATAATTTTATCTGAAATCAATCTCAAAATTTCTCCTATAATTCCCCTTTTACTATCTATTTGTTAAAGATGTATTTCAGGCTAAAATGAGATCCACATATGACACATAAGGGCAAAAAGGTCTTAGTTATCCAAGTTCATTGAAATATGGAATAAAACTGGGAGACAGTGAAATTCTAAATTCCAGAAAACAACTGAAAAACAAATGTCGTTAAAAGTTGTCGTTAAAAAATAATGTTAAGCCAATGAATCACTGTGGTTCAAAGAATGCAATTATGCACACCCACAATGATTCAGTATTTTAGCTGGTGAAGATAAAATTGTATTTCACACTTTAGCTGGTAATATGCATATTTGGCTATATGTCTGGGAAGGGAAACAGGAACTGCTGTCTAGACATTTGCCTCAGTCTGCTCCTTTTGTGGGGAAAGTAAGGTTTTATCCCAACTGAATACCTACATAGGTTCATCCTTCTTTTCAGTGACTTCGCTTTTCACTTCATTTTGTCTTTGCAGATTTTATCAAATTTATTACAGAAAGATACCAAGGCTTAGAATCATACCGTGACTCACAGAAAGGTTCATAGTCTGGTCATCAGGTCTATGCTTACAAAACTCTGCACACAGGTCAGCGCGCACTTGAAGCTGTAGGACGGCCCTACTTGAGTAAAAGGTTAAACATATGGTCCTGCCTGAGGGAAGTGAACTAGTGCATCTGACCCCAAATAAATAAAGTCCTCCCTTTTCCCCATGACGATCTCAATTTGTAAAGCAACCCCTGGTCTTAACCACAAAGAAAAAAATGCTAGTAATATGGCATATTTAATGGCCTCTTTGATCTTCAGAAGCTAAATGGGAGAGATTTTCCTTCCTTGAGTACAGTAGATGCAATCCTCTAATCAAAAAGAAAATGTAAATCACCTAGGCTTTTTATGCTATTTGATATTCCCGTTTAAAGAGGACATAATTTTATGCTGGGTAAACAAACTAATGGTCCCCCTGATGCTAATTTACTCTTAATGTGAACCTGGATTTCTTTGATTTGATGTAAAGCAAAAACTGCAGCAAAAAGCCAAAACTCCCATGCCTTGCTAAATTGTCATTTCAAATTTTTTAGTTCACATAATGAAGATGGGAAACTTCTTGAAACAGGCTGCTCTTCCTTTTCCAACAAGAGAAATGATCTCCTCCAGCAAAATGCCTGAATGGGGAGGGTCCATATTTGTCAGGAAGTGGGATGTCAGACTGTACATCTCACCACTCCCTGAGCACCTCAGGGTTACTTGCCTCTGGGGCTTTGATAAGCAGCTTTCTCCTGGGTGATGTCTTGTTATATAAACTCACAGTATTTCTTGGCCCTGCCTTTCATTTGGCTCTTAAGAGTCATGGGGCATGCACATGGGACGATCTGGGCACAATCTGGACATAGGACTGGACAGACCTAGGCTCAAGCTCTGGGTCTGTCACTACCTAATATGCATCAGTTGGCAAATCATGTCACCTCTGAGACAGTTTCTCTCATCTGTAAATAGGGATAAATTATATTTGTTTTGTTTATTTCTCAGGACTGCATAAGGATCAACATGAGACAGCGTATCCTGAAGTGCTCTGTACTTGTGATGGTCTAACCTTTCATCACAGTGATCATGTCTGCTCACCTAGATAAACTGCTGGGCGGCAGGGGTGGTGAGTTAACCATCCTTCCCTAACTCTGCCCTAGCACACTGCACTATGCTATGGATGTAATTGTTAATAAGTGCTTCTTAAGTAAATAACTGTGTCTCTAAAAATACTCTAGTCAACACAAATACAGCATTATATATTTATTTTTACTTATTTTTATTTTTAATATGGAACATTTCAAGAATTTGCGTGCCATCCTTGAGCAGGGGCCATGCTAACCTTCTCTGTATCGTTCCAATTTTAGTATATGTGCTGTCAGAGCAAGAACTAGATATTTATTTTTAAAAATCAATAGTAATAAATTAGAATCGAAACATGCAGAAGCTTCTTGCACTGGACCAAATTAGCGAATGTTTTTGGTGCTTATCTTGTACTAAGTTAAACATAACGTTCAACTGTGGTTATTGAGGTGGGGAAGAAGGCTCAATTATTATCTGCAAGTAAATATATTTTTTTAATAAAGAAAGGTGCCATTTTTCCCATATCCATACTATACTGAAAGGAAAAATCGAACTTAACTTTCCTTGTACATTCGTTCACTCATTGATTTGACAGATATTTATTTATTGAGCACTTACTAAGCTAGAGGGACACAGTGTTAAGTGGCATGGCATTGGACTCACAGCCTCGTGGGGGATACAGATGAGGAAACAAGCAATTTACAATTTGGATTGATGCATTTTCTTATGAGGACCACAAGGCCACTGGGACTCAGGAGGGACACCTGAGCCTATTGTGGGAGGTCAGGAAAGCTTCCTGGAGGAAGAGATGGCTGAGACCTAAGGCTAAGATGGGCAGGAAGTGCACACCAGGCCGAGGGAGCAGCTAGTAGAAAGGAATGGAGGGGAGAGAGAATGCAGTGCTTGCAAAGAACAAATTCTGTCCGGATAAAGTGGAGGGTGAGAGGAGGGAAGGCTGAGGAGTAGAGCTCAAGGTTAAGCAGAGGTCAGATCTTAAAGGGCTTTGTAAACTCTGTGAAGGAGGTTGGGCTTAACTAAACTAACCTGAGAGTTTAATCAGAGAGCAAAGAGTTTAGTAATTACTTAAATACTTCTGGACAGCCAAAGTGATGAGTTTCTAGAAGGGATTATCTACAGAGGGTATAAAGTATTTTTTGAGAAATTTAGAAGAGGTAGTCTTCTGCTGCTCACTGTTTAGAGCAAGGCTTGCCCCCTGTCAAAGGTGACAACACTGGGGATCACTGTTCTGCCACTCCATTGAGGGGAAACACCTGGAAAAACAGTACACACTATCGTGTGCCGATCTAGGGAACGTTTGTAGTGAATCTTGTTTTTTCCTTAAAACAACTCTGAGAGAAGTACTGTTATTATCCCCATTTAATAGATGTGGAAACTGGGCTTAGAGTGCTTGTGTGAGTCTCCTGAGGTCACAAAGCTAACCAGTGGTGGAGCCAGGACACAGCCCCTGGCAGTCTGCTGTGGAACTGGCTGCTGTCCGTTAGGTTGCATTGCGTCATGCTGCTATTCCCGAGGTGGTGGTGAAGCAAGCGTGCTGCAGCATGTGCCTTACGTGAGTAAATGAACTGAGCAGTCAGCCAGCCAGTCAACAGATAGGTATTGAGCACCTCCCTATGTACAGGCAGGAAATGAGGCACAGAAGATATAGCAGCGAGCAAAACAGAGGCAGGCTGATGGATCTTACCCTCTACTGAGGACGATGGGCTTTATGCACCAACTGTACTAATTAACTAATGAGTTTGATGCATAAAGAATACAGGATGTTATGGGTATTTAAAATGGGAGGACATAACCTTGTTATCACTGAAAATATGTTAACCTCTTACCTCCAGATTCAATGACTAGATGATAACTCAAAGGCCATTTCAACTCCATTGTTCTATGATTCTATGATGGACTCACAAAAGAAGCCCACTAGTTTTTTTAATAGGTAGTCTTTAATGATTTAAGGGAATGAATTACCTGATTTCCATCTCTGCAGTTATACTAAGAAAACTGGGGCACTCAGACTGGTCATCGTATTTAACCAGCATAGCTGATAATGGCCTACTGACTACAGTCATGGCTACAGACCTTCTTCAGTCATGTGTAATATTTGCGGTGCTCTTTTTCTCTTGATAATAATATGGTACAGCATAGAATTAGACTGCCTGCACTCAATTCCTGGTGCCACCAATGTGAATGTGAGCAAGTTATTTAGTTTCCTCATCAATAAATGGGGATAACAATAATTCCTACCTCACAGTGCTGTTGAGAGGATTAAGTGAATTAATATATGTAAATGTATAGAACTATGTAACTGGCACAGAGTAAGAGTTCAATAAAAAAGCATGTGTCACTGGTCTTTGCTTGCTGTCACCATGACATAGCTCTGTTGTTGTGCATGTGTTTCCTGCTGATGGATCTCAGGGGATTCTTCTCTCCCCAAGGCTTAAGTTATTTCCAGGCACAAAGTTGTTTTGTGATTTACTAGTTGGTACCCTGATGGCCTGAAAGAATTTAACACCTATCTTTAAAAATCCAGTTTTTAATCATGATTTAGTCATTGTGGAGATATAGGATTAAGAAATGTCAGTGTTTCCACATAATGAAATATTTTAACAACTGCTGTAAGATGATGGGGTAGGTAAAACTGGGAGAATTAAATTATTTTAGTCCTCCCCAAAAAACTGTAACTTCAAGCATCAACAAATTTCCATTCTTAAATGGCTGTAGAAACATTACACACTACAGAAAAGACCGTTTTAAGTGGAACCTAGAAAATACAGAGGGATTTGAAACGAACCAGAGAAAATGAGTTGCTTTGGCTGAGAAAAATGTTTTCAAACCGATTGTTTGAAGAGAAACTCTAAGAATGTGTATACAAGGATAGAGTCTGAAAATGTGGCTCTTCTAAGAGTGTTATTTACGCTGCACCATTTACACTTGCAATGATTGTCTTTAAATGTCCCCTTTCTCCCCTTTCTGGATGGAAACCCTATGTTGGAACAAATGAAAGGTTATGTTTTGCAAAATCATGAGCATGAAAAACTGTCATACTTCACAGAAACAAATCTAATTGTTGAAACAGAACATGATACTAAAGAAGCCCATTGTACTGAGCTTGTGTGCTAAGAAGCTCAATTGTGTTTTGTGGTCCGGGTCAACGCACTGGGACAAAATGAACGTGAGGTGCTCTTTCATCAGTAATCATCTGCACACAAAACACGTGCCTCTTTTCCTCCCCATTTGATAGAAAGGTTACACAGACAATGAGTACACAACTCTTTTGTTACCGTTCAGACAGCAGATGCCGGGTCTCCTCTTCAGATGCCTAGGTTAGAGACGGGTAAAGAGAGGAAGGGGGTGGGGGGCCGTCTCACATGTATATGCCTTGATATTTGCTGGCTTTAATGGACCATATTTGAGTACTTACTGTGACAACTTCAAACAAAATAAAATCAAATCTCCATTTAATGAAGAGCCTTATATTCAGTATTGTATTCAATCAAAAAATTACTAAAATTAGTGCATGTTTCTAGTACAATTAACGTCCTTTGCACTCACAATAAAATATTCAATAACTGGCCATTTTGCCTGTTGAGAAGGTGAATAAAAGCGTTGCTATTAATCATTTAGCTGTTATTTATTTGCCACTTTATTTTAAGTAGGCAGTTAAATTGAAACTGCACATGTTATTATTGATTGAGGTTTAATTTAATCCTTTTAAACAGAACAATTATTCCCAATTTATATGCCATTAAATCTTTTATGCCTATGAACAGCAAATTCAATTTTTGTTTAAGTGTAAAGTTTTTAATGCATCTTTAAGTAAGTATAAAACTGACAATTGTTTTTAAGGATTTCTGAATTCTATGCTCACCTAATCTTCTTATCAATGGCTTTTAAGTAAATAAAATGAAACAAATCCAAAAGATTAAAAATTCACTTTTGCAAGTTCAAAATAAAACGGTTTCACAAACATACTGAAATGCTTTGTGGAGGTTAATTGCACAGATGTTAATTAAATTTCATTTAATGCAGACATTTATTTTGTGAAAAAAAATTTAAACATTTTAGTAGAAAAAAACGATTTAATGAGCTGAAGGCCAAAGACTGTCTATAGAAACACAGTAAGGGGCTGGATTGTTATCTAGTGAATTTTATTTACAGCATTTATATAATTTGGATATTTCCAACCAAAGTCCTTCTTTTTTTCCCCAACAACAGATTTGTGGCTGCAAAATAACCAGGTAATTGTCCCAAGTTCTGATCAGTACCAGTCTTGATTCAAGGACAATCTGTGAGTTAACTAAAAATAAATTATCTAAAAGGACATGTTAGTAATTGCGATGCAAAATTCTAGTACCTCACTTCTATTAAGAACGTGTTATGCGAAACCAAGGCTGCATCTTCACAAGGGAAATGCTGTATGACACAGTATTTAGAAACATAATTCTTGTTCAGTGAGCATTTACAATGCTAATCCAGACATTTCCCATGGACGGCTTGGGTGTTCCTTTCTTTCTCCCAGACAATGGCTAAGAGGCAAACCTAGATTTAGAAAATTTCTAGGTGCTTAAATTTTCTTTAGATAGAGTTTCTTATGTTTTAAATGCCAGATACTAACAGCAATGGAACTGCAAGGTAGCTGTGATATCACGGGAAAAACAACAGACAGGTTGTGACACCTGGGTTCTAGTCCAGGTTTAGCCACTGACCGTGGTGTGAACTTGGGTGAGTCTCTTCACCACTCTAGGTCTTGGGTTCTTGCTTATAAAATAAAGGGAATAGGCTGAACTTTACTAGCCCTAACAGCTCTGAGAGTCCATTATTTTATTAGGTGGATTGGACCCATCGTACAAAACTTAGCAATGTATATGTGTTGGGAAAATCATTTAGTTTAAATTCAACATTAAAAAGTTTTACTAATCAAAGTTTTGTATATTTTCAAACTTGTCAGGGAGTAGAAATAAGTGAAATGTAAAGGTCATGAATTAAATTTTCCCTCTGGAAACTTGCTTACATTCTTCATGATCCTCTTGATAAATTTACGCGATTGTAGGTGATACAAACTTAAATGACACTTTGTGAGGTTTTGAACTCATTATTTATTTACTTATTTTAACACAATAATGCATCTCGGTTTTGAAATAAACTAGAAAGGAAGTAGTGATTGTCTCAAGGGGCAGCCAACCCCAGGAGTCACTGTGGCTTCGGCATTTCTGGCAGGGACTCTGCCTTTAATAGACACAATTCATGCCCATGCACACCCTTTACTTCCTTCTATGACTGCTCATCTGTTACGATGGCACCATGCCTGCTCTGAGGAGTGTGTCAGGATTTAACCAAAGCACAGTGCATGAATAAATGAATGAACATAAAACAGAAATGTCTAATATCTACGACCATAATTCACTTCTCTGATATTACTTCCACAGGCTCAGAAATAAATAACTAAAATGCTATTCCCAAAATACTGTGTGGAAACACCTGGAACATGGTATGTAGTGTAATGTATTTGAAGAGGTTGGCCAACCAATGGCCTTAAATTGAAAATGTATCTAATAAAAGATAACAGAAATCGACAGGGATGAATGTTGCTAAAAACCAACAGGGATGAAAGCTGACTCCTGGAAGTTCCTAGAATGTTCTCAATAATCCTAGAATATTAGGACTACTTCAAATGTCTTCTTTAGTCTCCCAACCAGTGCAAAAAAAATCTCTACAACACCTATAAGAGACAGTAGTCTAGCCTCAGCTTAAATATTTCCAATGTGTTCTACAAAACAACCTGGGAAATTCGGGGAGAAATGAAAATCCTGTTTTGGTCTTCATTAAGTCTCTTATTATGCACTATCTGTTTTGGTTATCCAATACTGCTCTTCAAGCCCTAGAAATCATCATTCAGTACTTCACCTGAATCTCATATTATTAATCAGAAACAACATGTGTGTTGTTCAGAAACAACACATATGAAAGCATTTGAGAGAAAAAATGATACGCCACAACACAATAAAAATGCGGACTGTTGTTTCTAAGTCCATTTTTTACTTTCAGATCATACTGAATACTCAGTTTAACTAGTAATTCCTCATTGTGTCTATCTGCCTTCTATTACTTTCTAGCACCAGGTGCTTTATTAGATGGAATACGGGCCTTTTGTGGAGGCTGTGGTTCCAGCCAATGAGAGAGGAAGGCATCTGTAGACCTCGCTGCATGCAAACATTTCTGTTTCCCAGGAGAGGTGCTGAAGAATAAAGGCTACTATGACCCTGCTGCCCAGAGGAAAATAAACTTAATGTCTATTTATTCTGAGGAAACAGTATCCTTTAAAATTTTTTGTTACTGTACTAAAATTTATAATTTTATAGGCAAATTTACTCTGGCTTCAGTTTAGTCCATACTGAAATGGTCATATCTTTCATTTTTACTAGATAGTAAAATGGAATTCTTTATCAGGTCAATCCCTGATTAGCAATCTAAATACTTATAATTAGAAGCTCAGGCTTTGGAGTTAAGAGAGAATTCAGTTCAATTTCTGGCTCTCCCACTTAGTAACTATATATACGTACACAACTCTTAGAGCTTGGGTTCCTTATCTGCAAAATAGGGATAATAATGCCTAGCTAGGAGGCTCTTGTAAGGATAAATGAGATAGTATATATAAAGTTGTACAAATCGTAGCTAATTAGATGGGTATTCCTGTAAACAAGACGTTATTAAACACATATCCTAGGTACTGTACTGTTGTTCTCTGATTTTTTAAAAATATATAAGGTTTCAGAAGGCCCCAGGACTATAGAGGTTATTTCTAATGCTCTAGGAATTACACTGATCTCTTTCTTTGTGAGCGCTGAGTGTCACAAGGCTAGTCTGGAGTGGGGTTTAAGGATTATCACATGAAGATTCTCTCTCCACTCTTGATTCATCCACTACGGTCAATGCTGCTCCAATTTCTATTAAGTAAAAGGTTTTTTCTAATCCATACACATTGAACTATGGCTTGACTTTGGTGAGGTACAAGAGAGTAATTGCTTTGAGAAGGTTCTAGGAACATCAAAACACAAGAGTAGGGCTAAGTGATTTGTCAGACAGCTTTTAAAATTATTGCCTATAAAAGCAAGAAGAAAGAGATTTTCCTTGGTTTTAAGGCTAGGCTTTCACTAATTTTTTTTTGAACTACAATTCCCAGAATGCCATCTACCTTACAGAAATGAAAGCCCACTTAAATTTCATATTGAGAGTCTGAGATCAATTTATTTGTCTTTTTCATGACTCATAAACTACTCAGATCCAAGCAACAATATACCTAGGAAAAGTTTCCAAGACTAAAGTGAGGCAGAGAAAGGCGCCAGTAACTAAACATCACCTGAATAATATTTTTGAGGCATTATTTAGCTAAATGCTTTAGTTCTGTTTTCCTTTGTGGTGCTCGATGTACGATGTGCTACACAGCTGAACAATTACTAAGACTATACCCCATCCTAACCCTGGGGTGTATAGTCTATCATTAAAAATTTCCAAGTGAACCTGAGGAAAACAGCATTATTTAAGAATCTCTGACTCAGAAGACCAAGAATCTAACCATAATTTTGATGGTTACAAGCATTATTCTTTATTTTGAAATACATTTGGCGATATTTAAATCATCCTTTGGTAAAGAACAAGGGTTAAAATCAGGTCCCTGAGCACCCAACAGAAGGCGGAAGAACTCAATAGCTGGGGACATGAGTCACTGATGTTCTTTATCCTAAAAGCACAGACAAGAAGACCTATCCATTGCAAAAGATTTTTTCTTTTTTTTTTTTTTTTTCCTTTTTTTGTCTTTCTCTGATCACTAAAGAGACTGACAAAGTGAAACGTGTAGCACAAAGGAAAAATGAGAAAACGAAAGTTTAGAAACCATGAAATATAAGGGACGGTTGAAAGAATTGGATCTGTTTGACTTGAAATAGGATCTAACTTTTTTGGTTTTATTTTATTTTATTTTTTCCTTTTTGTCTTTTTTCGTGTCCGGCAACAGATTGCAACCCTCAGTGTCGCGCCCGTACCGGACCGGGACCGGCAACGGGATCGCAATGCTCGGTGTTGCGCCCACACCTTGCTCAGCCAGTGAGCGGCTGGTCTGTATGTGGGATCCGAACCCTTGGCGGGAGGGCCGCCCGCTCCCAAGCGGCGCACTGTAGCAGTGCGCCACCGGGCCGGCCCAAGATTTTTTCTTTTTGATGCCCCCGTTCCTGTAAATAAAACTAGTATCATTTATTACCTAGGAGACTATGAATATCTTAGAGTCAGGACAGAAACATGGTTTAGAGCGTGCCGTCAGACTGCCTGAGTTTTCTGTCCCACCACTCACTAAACGCAATAAATGGGTATAATACGACCTCTTCAAGCCTCATTTGCAACCTTCTAAAATGGGATCATTATAGCGTCCATAAATGAGAAAATACACATAAAGTGTTTAGCACAGTGATGGGCTCATGATAAGCATGCTATAAATGCCAGCTATTGTTATTAGGACACTTGAAATAAACTTTGGCTTCTCTTGTTCCTTCAGTCTCCATTATCTAATCTGTCACCAAGTTCTGTCAATTCTTTCATTTATATACATCTATGTATATAAAATTTCAATTAAGGCATTGTTAAAAAAAAAAAAACAGACTGGGAACATCCCAATGTCCACCCACGGGTGACTGGATAAATATATCATGGCACTTCCATGTACTGGAATACTCTGTAGCATGAGGTAAATCTATAAATACAAATGTGGAAAGATACCCAAGATGTGCATGATATTTTGTTAAATGAGGATAACCAGTTGCCAAAGAGCATGTCTAAATTGATCTCCATTGGCTAAAGACATGTAAAAAGATGCTCAAGCTCAAAAGTCATCAGGGAAAAATAATTTAAATCTGTAAAAAGATAGGATCTTATAACCCGCCAGAGTGGCAAAAGTTAAACCAAGATCAGTAATTTTGAGGACTGGGAACTCGCAGGTAAAGTTGAAGATGTTTATTCTCCTAGGAACCAGCAATTCCACTTCTTGATACACAGACCCTAAAGATACTCTTGCACTTGTACCCAAGGAGGCCTACAAGGATGTGCACAAAGCTTTGTCTGAAATAATGAAAACTGGAAATTATCAACAGGGTAAAGAATGGGCTGGCCTGTTAGCTCCGTTGTTCAGTGTGCAGCCTTATAACACCAAGGTCATGGGTTCAGATCCTTGTACTGGTCAGCATCCAAAAAAATAAATAAATAAAAATAAAAATAGGGAAATGAATAAATTGTATGTTCATATAATGGAACTTACATAGTAGTTAAAAATGAATGAACTAAGACCCCATGTCTTAATTCAAACACATCATGTTTTGTAAAATGTCAAAAACATAATGTTGATGGAACAAAACAAGGCAGTGTATATTTATTTACTTATATATTTATAACTTATTATAGATTACCTATAAAAGCGATGAATAAAAGATTGGTAAGACAGATGCACACCCATGTAAGAGTAGGTATTGGTTACCTCTGAGGAGGAAGACAGGGGAATGGATTTGAGAAGAGGTACAAAGAAAATTTATCGGTAATATGTTATGACTTTAAAAATATATCTGAAACAAATATGGCAATAAGGGTTATAATGTATTTTTCCTTATACTTTTCCATAAGTTAGAATTTTTTAATAATTAAAAAAAGCCAATATCAATGACAAAACAAACATTCCTTTAGAGCCCTATGACCTTAGGCAGTTATTCATTTCTGTTGGCCTCTCATTCTCCTTTTCTGTAAAATGGGAATAGTTATGATGAAGAATTAAGTGAAACTACGGATAGGCCTTTAAAGAGTGATATTATTATTATTGTCATTTTTGTAATCATTACGATCCAGTAGTCTCTTTGCTCATTGTGTGTTTGCTCTCTAATTCAAAATGCACCAGGTTGCAGAATAATCCTCCTTAAACACTGCTTCATCTCACTGTTCTCCTCAAGAACCTGTACTTTCTCCTCCTGGCTTACCCAACCCAGTCCAATCAAGGGTGTCTGTCTCTCTGCAGCCGCCCCACACCTCTCTTCCACCCCTAGCACCTCAGTGACAACACTTACCACTTTTATTGTATTTTGAGATCCCCGAAGACACATACAAGGTTGATTCAATTCAATATCTCCAATGAAAGAAAGAAGGAGCAGAAGAAAGAAAGAAAGGCTCAGGAGTGGGCTCTACTTCTGGCTCTCACGTGAGGCCTCGCAGTGACTGTATCCCTAGGACAAGTCATTTGAGCTCTGTGGGACTCAATGTCCTCATCTGTGGCGTGGGGTAGTTATGCTCAACAACCTATAAATCCTTCTTCCAGTACTAATGGAACGTTTTCAAGGCCCCTATAATCAAACCTACTCAGTCTATTTTCCCTAACCTCATAACAAGTCCTCTGCAGTCCAGCTGGGCTCCCTAAGGTGCCACAAACATGGCACTCTAATTCTATTACGCAAATCTTACCTTGTCTTCAAAAACCTGCCCTCGTTCTAGGTCTTCCAGCAACATTTTCTCAGTATATTTGAACTCCGATTTTAGAAAAATCTAATACATATATATAACTTATAAGGAGCCAGTCAGTGTTCTAAGAACTCTCTCTCTATAAATTTATTTTAGCCTCAATGATAAGTGTGAGGTAACCATTACTATTATCTCACTTTTACAGATGAGGAAAGTGAGACATAGAGAGATTAAGTGGATTTGGCCCAGGTAACAACTAGTAAGTGGCAGAACCAGGATTTGGACCAAGGTGGTCTGCTACGAACTGTACACACTTCACATCACAATAAAACTCCAAAGTCAATAGCATTTAACTTATCTGTACACTATCATATCATTTAGTACCTCATCAAAACAGAATGATACCACTCCATTATTTCATATTCCCTTATACTTTTTTGTTGCATAAAGATAAATCTCATAAATACTGATTATTAGATTAAATCTTTATATGATCATATAAGCCCCAGGTGGCAGACCTCTGCTCGCTCTGAAGGAATGGAGCAGGTAGGATTCTACCTCCAATTATTTGTACTCTATTGACATTCATAGCAATCCTGTGAGACAGACAGGCCAGATCATTTGACAGATAAGAAAAAGAGAGCCATGAAAGAATTAAGTGACTTATTCCAAATTATATACTAAACAGCAGCACCTGGACCAAATCAAGACCATGGGACTCCAATCACATGTACAGACATGGCTTTCTGGGATTTCTTCAAGGTGAGGTCATAGCAGTGGAGACACTTGGAATATAGATAGGAAATAAGGAGTATAAGAAATGCAAATGCTGTTATTAGTGCCTATTGCATCATTTTAATTTAAAAAAAATGAACATGGCAAAAAGCATGGCAGCCAAGCTATCCTTAGCTGCTTGGAGACCTGTCTCACACACATCACAAGATGCACATTAGGAGAGCCTGTCCTTGCTCTCACTTGGAATGGTACCAGTAATTATTTAACAATACATTTTAGAACCCGTTATTATCTTCCACAAGCCCATTCCTTACCTGTTATTGGCGTCATTGTCCCAGGTGTGGAGGTTTTCCTCGCTGGCCATCTGAGCTGCTTTTCTGCTTGCTTCCTCTTCTGTCTCACTCAGGCTTTCCCGCAGAGGGCTTTCCTCCTCTAAGCTGTCAGGCTCCAAATCATTGTCCTGGATTTGGTCCTCAAATTCACACTGGGACTTCATCTCTTGAGTGAGGCTTTCAGAATCAGATTCCAAGGAGTCTTTTGAAATCAGATGTAAGTCTTCTTTCTTAAAAGGTGGGTCTGTGGGCCGGATATTTAAGTTGGTATGATAGATAGGAGAGTGAATAGACAGCTTGGGAATTAGTTTACTATTACTCATCTTGAAAAATGCAAAAATTAACAGGTGATATTCTTGTTGATAGGAGCAGTTGGCTGATATTTAAAGTTGTGGTTCGCAAAGGCATTACCTAAAAAAATTATATTTATGTTATTCTGTGAGTTCTGAAATCCCCTTAATGCCAGTGCTAATCATAAATTTAAATGGGTAAGAGAACCTTGTTATACTATCTGCAGGCTTTTGTATGCACCCTTTTGTGTGTATGAGAAAGGTCTATTGGAAAAACTATTGTTTTTCTCTCTACAGAAACACATCTGATGTAGAGCTCATAAACAGCCTGAGTAATCGAATGCAGTTTTACTGAGGAAATCAAATAGGTGCTTGGAAGCAGAGTTCTATTTCTATCTTCTGAGGGCTTGTTATAGACAAGCCTGAACAAAGCCAAATAGTTAATTATAGATAGTACTTTAATAGCCTTATTTCAAATGCCCAGGGCAACAATGTAAATATGCCCTGTTCAGTAGTGTTCATGAATAGAGTAGAATGGGTTCAGGGTCTACCTTTTCTGGAAAGTAAAGGAAGGAGAGAGAAGAATGTGGTTTCCACACTTGAAACTGTAAACAGGGAAGCTGTTTGGGGGACCTATTTCAGCTGGCTACATCATTTGAAAAAAGACGTTTTGATACCCAGGTTGCTATTACATAGGAAGGTATAATTTAGGTGGACATTACATGGAGATCAACCTTAGCTCAGTATTAAAAACAATAACAATGCAATAATGATTAAAACCGTCTGACAAAAGATTTGGTGCCCTTGTGAATTCTGCCACTGAGCGATTCAAAGCAGAGACTGGATGTCCACGTACCTGAAAGAAATGCTGTCTTGGGGAAAGTTGGGTGGGTGGGAGATTGGCCTGAATAACAGCTAGGAGTTAGAGTCCCTTCCAGCTCGCTTAAGAGTGTGATTCCAAGTGAACCCTCCCTGTCTCAAAGGGCTATTTATATGACCTGTGAGGTGGTTTATGGAAAGTCTGCTTTGAGTTCATGTAAGGTTGAAAGGAGATGATGTTCTTCGACTGTGCTCACTTTCATCTCTACCTAGCATTTCTATTTTGGTTTGTCTTCTTACTGGCTTTAATGCTGTTCTTTTTTCTCTAAGCCAGATAACAGAAACCTTTACCATTACAGATTACTGTAAAATTTGTTTTAATGTCTTGTTATGTTTCTTTTGGCAAATCTTAAATTTAATTAAATAACACAACCTTATTCCTATTCCTGGGATTACTTATAATGTTGACCTTGTTGCTAACGTTTCCAAGGAATATCATGAGCTCCTTGGAGGAAAGCATCTTAACAAACATAACAGACAAAAGGTAATGTTCATATTTAAATACACATAGTTTTTCTATTTAACTTAAAGATCCCCTGTTGATAGACTAACATATTTAACATCTAATTTTACAGACTGGTTTGCTTTATTGTCTCTTATTTTAAAAATACATATTGCATTGTGCAGTATTATTTTTATACTGATAAGCAGATTGTTGCTTTTTAGGGTGTTTTTAGAAAGTAGCAAATCCATCAAATATTAACTAACACATTTTAACTAAAACAGTTTGTATATACACAGATTTTACTGTAAGAGTTAAGGTATTTGAGATCTTGAAGAGCAAGCTCAAAATAATCATCGTAGTTCAATTTAGAATTGCTCTTCTATAAAATAATTCAGTCCCTTCGATTTCTCCTCTTTTCTTAATGAGATAGACTAGGGTTTCTTGGAATTAGTAAGTAATAAAACAATGATCATAGAAGATAATAATTCTGTTGTTATTGTTAACAGATTAATGAAATTTGGGACAGTATGGAAAGAGAAAAGCCAAATACCTCAAAAGCTGAGTTTTCCGTGGAGGCCTCATCTTATAAAAGCATTGGGATTAAAGAAGGAAAAGCTGACAGCTTGAATAAGTCAGAAAGTGGGCGTTTTAAGTTGAATGATGTAGCTCCTTAGTACCATGCAGTAAAAAATGCTTGTGGCACTGACATTTCTCAGACAGGCTAACTAACCAATCTCCTAAACAAACACGAGAGACAGGGATGTATCCGACGGTATCTAGGGAATAAGAAACGGCCAGTTCCCCAGGCTTCCTTCAGGACCTGGGGTCTAGTCCACTATTTCTGGGACAAACGAATTTCCCTCTGGGGGTGAAAAGGTGCCCTGCCTGCGCTCACCGAGACGAATGGGAAAGAAAAGGTTGCCTGCTTTGGAACCGGCTGGAGGGACCTTCAGTTTGTGTCTCCCTTCGCCTGGTTCTGAGGGACAAGACCGGCCGCCAGGGGCGTTTGAAGGTCCAGGAAGTGACGGGTCCTGCGGCTGTGCGCCACAGCCTCCCCGGATCGCGGTCCCCGTCCGCGTCCCCGGCCCCGCCTCGGCCGCCCCGCGTCCTTCCCGCCCCCGTCCCGAGGGCTCTCGCGCCCGCTCCTGTGAGTTCTCCCCGTCCCGATCTAGTGGCTCCGAGGGGGTCGTGCAGTCCCCACCCCCAGCCCTTCCCCGGGCGCGCCGCCCACCCGCCTTCCGGGAGGCAACCA
>NW_007726589.1:287304-361405 GCF_000696425.1 Galeopterus variegatus | reverse complement strand
CGGCCCGCGCGGGAGGGGCGGTCCTGCCCTGGCCCGGGCCGCGACAATGGCGCCCGGCCGCTCTCGCAGAGGCGGCTGTCGGGCCGCCCGACTTTCCCACGGTGGCAGGCAGAGGCCGCCGAGTGCGGGGAGATACTGCCACAGATAAAGCCGCGAGCACACGCGAAGAAGCCCTACAAATCAAGACGCCATGGAATCCGATGAAAGAATGGGTACATGACTGAAACAGGTATTTCACAAAAAAGGAAGAAAACAATCCAAATGGAGCATAATATTGACTGTTCATTGAAAAGGTACTTAATTCATTAACAATCATAAGAGGGCAAATTAAAACCACAGTGGGTACGATACCACACTCACCAGACAGGGCCCAGAGTTGGGGAGAATGTGGGGCACAGAACCCTCACAGTCTGCAGGTGGGAGTGCGAACTAGTGCAACCGCTTTGGAGAGTGGCTGGGCGTTATCCAGGACATGTACACCTTAGGACCCAGCAATTTCACTTTTAGGTATTTACCCTAAAGAAGTATGTGCTTATGTGCATCCAAAGTGGAAATAGCTGAAATGTCCATCAACAATAGAATGGTTAATTCAAATGTGGTATTTCATATACTGGCGTAGTACACCACAGTAGAAATGAATGAAATACGCACACTGCAACATCATGGTGGTAAGTATACTATGGAACAAGGAAAACTCAGAAAAAAATACATACTGTATGATTTTGTATATAAAAATTAAAGACAAGCTAAATTCAACTCTACTATGCTTATGAATTGCATACTTAGCACAGAAAAGTATTGGGGGGAAAAAGCAAAGTAATGATTCCCATGGAGTTAGAATTGTGAATTCTGGCAGGTAGCGTGAGTGTTATGGGGAAGAGTGTTTTTTTTTTTTTTTTTTTTTTTTTTTTTTTTTTTNTTTCTTTTTTTTTGTCTTTTTCCGTGTCCGGCAACGGATTGCAACCCTCAGTGTTGCCCCCGTACCGGAACTGGCAACGGGATCACAACCCTCGGCGCCGCTCCCGTGCCTCGCTCAGCCAGTGAGCGGGAACCGGTCTGTATGTGGGATCCGAACCCTCGGGCGGGAGCGCCGCCAGGCTTCTCAAGCGGCGCACTATCCAGTGCGCCACCGGGCGGCCCCTGGAAGGGTGGTTTTGAGATTATATTTCCTAACCTTAGTGGTGGTTACATAGATGTTCATTTTACATTAATTCATTAAGCTGTATATTTATGTGTGTGTAGAATATTTCACTACCAAAAAAGGTTTCAAAAAAGAGTAAAGAAAGGAAATACTGGGAATTGTATCCACATTAAAATCACAAATAGATTTGAATAACTGTCTTCAAAGAGGCAAGAATGCTTTAATAACAGTTGCCTCATAAATAATAGGAAACATAGGGAATTGGAAAATGTCCTTACTACTCAGTTTTACCATTTTTTTAGTTAGGTTTTTTTCTTTTTGTACTTTTTTTGACAGCAGGGAACTTGTCTTATGGGTGCACAGTAGAACCTCGAAGTTTGTTGAAGAAATAAAAGAGGTTAACTGAAAGCATTGGTTTATTCTGCCCAATATATTATGGTAATTATCTCTAGAGCAACTGCAAACATGCAAACAATACCCCAGCAGAAAGATTTATTCCTCATAGCACCTTCCAGAATATGTTATGGAATCTGTGTTGAATCCACCTTCTCATTTAATGGTCAATGGAATTTGATACTGTGGTTCTTCAGACTCTTCAAGTGCTTTCTGCATTATCCAGAAAAGATTTTATTCTGCTTTTCTGAAGGTATGATTCAGGAGTCTATCAGCACAACAGCTACTTGCAGAGACTGAGCTATACGCAGAACATGGAACATACTGAGCTTGCTTTTCCTCCTTCCTCCTCTGTAATGGCTGTCCTGATTATTCTTACCTGGAGTGACTAAAGGCTGGAATAATAAACGTGAGTGGCAGTCAGGGTCCAGTTAGGAAACAGACATCATGCCAGTTATTTTAAGAGAAATAATTTAATATGAAGATTTGTTAACTGAAAAGTTGAAAAGGAAACACGAATATCAGGGGAATTGTAACTACAGGAAGTAGCTTCCACTCCTCTGGCTGGGGGAACGCAGGGACGAACTTGGAATTCACACTTAGAAGCTTGGAGGAGGGGTCCACAGAGCTGGGATCCAGACCTCTGAATAGAAGGATATCTCAAGCTGGTGGGTGCTGTTGTCTTTGAACAGGTATCATGAAGCTGATTCTGGGAGTGCTGGGAAAACTGGAATCAACTGCTGCTGTTGAAACAAAATGAGCTGCTGGGGTGAAATGACACCGTCAAGGTGAGGCTGAGAGGAACAGGATGCTGCCTACAGTCTGGTCCCGCCTGTGGTGTCCTTCTACTGCCCCCTACTGGCAGAGCTCAACAGGGAGTCTGCTGTCAAAGGACAGATGGGGTTGTAGTGGTTGTCCCAGTGTCGTAACCAGAGTGTATGAGTGTGTTTGAAACTGAGAGACAATGGCTTAATAAGCTGCACAGTAATACTCTATCTTCAGTATTCTTAAGGATTATGGAGTGCATACACACAAAATAAAGCCATAAAGTGTGTTGTTTTTCATGGGCCCTTATGGTAATAATGTTGATGATTTACATACAAATAGCACTTCACAGGTCTTGCAAAGTGCTTTTGCATGTATTATCTGTTCAGGATTCAGCTATCAACCTGACTCTGAACTAACCAAAACACAAAGAAGAATGAGAAAAACAAGTCAATAGTGATCAAAATATGTTAGTAATACTGAACTGATTTTACTCCTCTCCCACCCCGCTCAATCCATCCATTCAACTCCCTTTTCCACTTTCTTATACTGTTATTCAAGCTCTGATAGCCAAGGCTTTTCCTCTACCCCTTTTTCCTTCTTGGTCTAACTCCTACTCAGTCCACCAGACCTAGTTCAGTATTATCTCCTCCAGGAAGAATTTTCAGACAGTCCCTTCACACTGTCCTCATGGTTCTTGGACTAACTAGGGTAGTTCTCAACCCAGGGCAGTTTTGTTCTCCAGGAGACATTTGATAATGTCTGGAGACATTTTATTGTCACACTTGGAGGAGCATTACTGACATCTAGTGAGTAGAGGCCTCGGATGCTGCTAAACATCCTTCAATGCACAGGACATTCCCTGCAACAACAAAAAGTTATCAAGTCCAAAACGTGAATAATGCTGAGGTTGACAAATACTGTTCTAGCCTAATGGTCCTTGGTCTGTGGTCCCAAGGCACCTAACTGCATGCTTCTAGTTTTATACATATGCTTGTACAACATTGCATTGAAATTACCTGTTTATGTTCCTGTCATATCCTTACTATACTATAAGCTCCCAGAGAACAAGGATTAGCATTGTGTATGGCACCTAATAGATGCTCATTAAATGTTGAAGAAAAGTCACACACAATACCTTACACTTTAGCACTTGAGTGGAGAGACAAGTGTAGCCCATCAGGCCCTTTAACAAAATTGATAAGTAGCCCATCAAGCCCTTTAAAAAGAATATGCTCTTATTTGGTAGATAACTAGGATGATCAGATCATTTATTATTAAAATCCAGGATACACTCAAGAATTTTTAAAAGGATGCTATTAATTAATTACACCAGAATAATGGGTATAAGTTGAAATTGCCCTGGATAGCCAGGAAGTGTGGTCATTCTGTATAGAACTAACAAGTTTACTTGTCTGGTTCCTTCACACATACATTTAATTAGAAGCAACAAATTAGAAATGGGTCAGGGAGGGCACTCTGAGAGCAGAGATAAGGAACAGTACCAGCAAGTGAAGGGACAGAAATATCACAAAAAGATGACATGTTCAAACAAACAAAGTAACCTGGGATCGTTTGATGTAGGGAACAAAGAACCTTATACTTGAATATCCCATGTGAGAATCACAGTACGAGGGTACTTAAAAAAGTTCATGGAGGGGCTGGCCCGGTGGCACACTGGATAGTGCGCCGCTTGGGAAGCGTGGCGGCGCTCCCGCCCGAGGGTTCGGATCCCACATACAGACTGGTTCCCGCTCACTGGCTGAGCGAGGCGCGGGAGCAACACCGAGGGTTGTGATCCCGTTGCCGGTCCCCGGTCCGGTACGGGGGCAACACCGAGGGTTGCGATCCCGTTGCCGGTCCCCGGTCCGGTACGGGGGCAACACCGAGGGTTGCGATCCCGTTGCCGGTCCCCGGTCCGGTACGGGGGCAACACCGAGGGTTGCGATCCCGTTGCCGGTCCCCGGTCCGGTACGGGGGCAACACCGAGGGTTGCGATCCCGTTGCCGGTCCCCGGTCCGGTACGGGGGCAACACCGAGGGTTGCGATCCCGTTGCCGGTCCCCGGTCCGGTACGGGGGCAACACCGAGGGTTGCGATCCCGTTGCCGGTCCCCGGTCCGGTACGGGGGCAACACCGAGGGTTGCGATCCCGTTGCCGGTCCCCGGTCCGGTACGGGGGCAACACTGAGGGTTGCGATCCGTTGCCGGACACGGAAAAAGACAAAAAGACAAAAAAAAAAAAAGTTCATGGAGAAATAGAAGTAAACGATAAAACAAATCTTTCCACTAACTTTTCGAAGTATTCTAGTATTACAGCAAGCACAAAGATTAATATTCATAATGATTAATTTTTAAAAACATATAGTTTAATAAATAACGGTTTAATAAATACTGACTAGAAAGGTAAAAATCATGTAACATGTTTTATAAAAATTTTTATCCAAAATAATAAAATGTTTAAAATCTCAGGGGATAAACCCTTAATCATCCCAAAATATGTATTTATTTAGAATGCCTCAGCCTTGAGAATTACAGAGAACTGAAATTGTAATAAATATACGTTTGTTTATATGGACAATGCAACTCAACAGACCAAAATACAAGTAATTCTGATACCCTTCTCGAAAAATGAGCCAAGTGCTAGGGAGCCCCAGAGGAGAGAGGGGAATTTGGCCTGGCTGAGATCAGAAGCTTTGAGAAAGATGGTCTGGAAGGGGGGTTCTCATAGACACAAATTAACAAATGATTGATGACAGCCTTTTTTCTTCTTTTCTGTTTCCTTGGTTTTCTCTCTTACTAATAATTTTAAAACATTTTAAATGGAAATTTAAAAACATATTCACACTAGAAAGAAGAGTATAATGAATGAATGAGCATGTTGCCTTCGCCCACCTTCAACAAAGACCAACATGTGACCAGTCTTGCTTCTGTACATACTGGGCTGCATCCCCACCAAGTTATTTAAAAGCAAATCCCAGCTGTCACACAGTTTAATCTGAAACAAAATTAACAATAACTCCTTAAGGCTTAAGGGCCGGCCCGTGGCTCACTCGGTAGAGTGCGGTGCTGATAACACCAAGGCCACGGGTTCGGATCCTATATAGGGATGGCCGGTTTGCTCACTGGCTGAGCGTGGTGCTGACAACACCAAGCCAAGGGTTGAGATCCCCTTACCGGTCATCTTTAAAAAAAAAAAAACAAAACAATAACTCCTTAATATCATTTAATACTCAGTGTTTAGACTCCCCTGATTGGTCTCTTACATGTCATTTGACTGGTTGGCTGGTTTGAATCAAGACCCAAACAAATTCTACAAAGTGATTTTTTTTTTTTAAATAACAGCTTTAATGAGGTATGATTCACACACCATACAATTTTCTCTTTTAAAGTGCACAATTCAGGGCTGGCCTGTGGCTCACTCGGGAGAGTGTGGTGCTGATAACACCAAGGCCACGGGTTCGGATCCCCTATAGTGATGGCCGGTTGCTCACTGGGTGAGCGTGGTGCTGACAACACCAAGTCAAGGGTTAAGATCCCCTTACCGGTCATCTTTTAAAAAAATAAATAAATAAAATGAAGTGCACAATTCAGTAGTTTTTAGTATACTCACAGAGCTACCAACATCACTACTATCTACTCCTAGACTATCTCCCAGAAGGAAACCTTGTATCCATTAGCGGTCACTCCCCATTTCCCCCTTCCTCCAGCCTTTTGCAGCCACTAATCTACTTTCTGTCTGTATGGATTTTCCTGTTCTGGACATTTAGCATAAATCAAACCATACTCTGTGTGTGTGTGTATGTGTGTGTCTGTCTGGTTCCCTCACTTAACATGTTTTCAAAATTTATCCGTGTAGTAGCATGTATCAGTACTCCATCTTTCTTTCTTTTCTTTTTTTGGTGGCTGGCCAGTCTGAGGATGTGAACTCTTTGACCTTGGTGTTCTAACACCGTGAGTACTCCACTTCTTTTTATTGTCAAATAATATTTCACTCTCTGAATATACCACATTTTATTTACCCATTCATCAGTTAATGAACGTTTACATTGGGGTTGTTTTCACCTTTTGACTATTATGAATAGTGCTGTGGACACGTTTTTGTGTAGATGTATGTTTTCATTTCTCTTGGTATATACCTAGGAGTGGAATTGCTGAAATATATGGTAACTCTTTAACTTTTGGGGTAACTGCTGGGTTGTTTTACAAAGTTGTTGAACCATTTTACATTCCCACCAGTAATATATGAGGGTTCCTATTTCTCTATATCCTTTCCAAAATTTGTTATTGTCTGTCTTTTTTTTTTTATTATAACGATCCTTACTTGTGTGCAGGAGCATCTCATTGTGGTTAGTTGGCCTCAAGGTACCTGTCCTCTTACCAGGTTCTTGACTCCGCCACAGGAAAGAATTCAAGAGCAGAGTCACAGAAAGTGAGAACAGGTTTAATGTAACAAATAGTAGATACAGATTTCACAGAGAGAGTGCATGCGACACCACTCCAGAGACAGGGCCCACACCAAGTTTAACACAGAAGTAAGTTCAGTACAGACATCAAGTCTAACACAAAAGCCAGAAAATCGTACTTTAAGTTCAGTACAAAGTGCAGCCTGGCTCAAAAGAACGAGCAGCTGCTTGCTAAAAGTAAGTTTGACACAAAGTAAAATTTGACACAAAGTAAAATATACACACCTCAGCTAATGAAATGCACATTGCCTCCGGGAAAGTGAGTGACGACCAGTCCCCCCACTGGGATTCGGCTTTTATAGTTTATCTAATGAATATTCAAATAAGGGTGTGGCATCAGTTATGCAGCATTTAGTCTTGCACATGCTCAGTTGGTCTCTTCCTGGAGCACATTCATTGGTCAGATCCTGTCACATACACCAAGCATGTTCAAGAATATTCTGTGCTCTCTATTGAGCACGCCCAGCCACTTGATTTGCATAGGCAGCCCCTTGTCTCATTTTTCCCCTGTTGGTGCTGAAAATAGGTCTAATTGGCAACAGTAACTTTCCTCCAGGAGAGAGCTCAGAGGAGGGGGCCTGAGACCTCAGGGAGTGGCTGGAAACCTAGAGGCATGTTCCAAAACCTGAGCCCAGGGAAACTGAGCACCTCCTATATCAATATTGAGCATCTTTTTCTATGCTCATGGTCATTTTTAAAGGAGTTAGTGTCTGAACAATCTCTAAAGGTGATCAACACATGTTCAAAGTATCATATGAACTCTTGAGTTTTAATGTATTTAACGTGTGGCAGGTGATTGATGAATTTGTGCTATGATGAACTCTTGAGTTTAATTTATTTAATATGTTGTAATCTTTACTCTTTTTGATGCTCCAATTGTCCATCTTTGGCCACTGGAAGTACCTAAAGGGAGTACACAGATTGGCTTCTGGGCCCTTTAGCACAGCCCCAGAAGAGTCTTTGATAGCTTTCTCACTTTCTGCTATAGAATGTTCTAGGCTCATCTTATACATTTCTTGGCCTATCCTGGAATTAGCCCTTTCCCCAAGGACCCTTGGATTGTTTTAGTGGAAATAATACCTAGAGACCACAATCAGGGCACTTAATGGATGCTTATTTTATTGCTACTGGAAAGGTTATCGTCTCCAGGCCTTTTCTGTGGAAAAAGTTAGAAAATACTTTCTTGTTTCTTTTTTTTTTAAGAGAAAAATACATTATGAGTGTATGCTTTTGCTTCCAACTCAAATTTAATATTACAGAGTCTTTACTTAACTTCTTTGATTTTATATTTGTGTCTCTTTTCTCTTATGCTGAATATCTTGGTTCCAATAATATTCACATAATCATCTATACGCTTTTTCCTAGACAATATACAGTATACATTCAAAATGTCTGTACCAGCATTGTCACTAACAATGTGACTACTGAAAACAATTAAGATTCATTCCCACTTGTTTTTGTCATTAGGATATATTCTGCTGTATGCAGTCAAATGTGTTTAAAGTAACTTAAACTAATTCTCTGTGTTGCAGGAATTTTTAAAAGGAATTTTAAATTTTGATTTAATTTTTTTTTATTGCTTATGTAAACCATTCACACAGTTTCAAAGTTAAAACTATAGATCTAGGTACATTTAGAGAAATCTAACTTCCATCCCCACTCTCTCCACTCAGTTTCCTCTCAGCTCCTATAGACAATGATGTTTGTTAGCTTTTAGTTTAGCCTTCCATTTAAAAAAATATAATCCAGTATGTATGGATTATACATACCTTTTTCTCAGGATAAATTAAACCTAATATACACTTTCTTCTGCACCTTGGTTATTTTTCACTCAATATATCCTGGAGATCATGGTATAGACATATAAAATAAACTGCCTCATCATTCCTTTTCATAGCTGTCTCGTACTCCACAGTGTGGCCAGCCAGGCCCCTACTGATATTGAGTTGTTGCAGATTGTTCCAGAATGAATAGCCTGTGCACATGTGTATCAGTCTGTTTTTGTGTTGCTATAACAGAATACCTGAAACTGGGTAATGTATAAAGAACAGAAGTTTATTTGCCTTACGATTCTGGAACAGCTGCATCTGTCATGGGCCTCAGGCTGCTTTACTCATGGTGGAAAGTGGCAGGCAGCCGGTGGGTATAAGCAGATCACATGGCGACAGGAAGCAAGAGAAGAGAGAGGGAAGGTGCCAGGGTCTTTTGGGAACCAGCTCTCTTGGGAACTAATAGAGCAAGAACTCCCTCACTACCCCCACCCCCCAGGGAGAGCGTTAATCCATTCACGAGGGATCTGCCCCCATGACTCAAACAGCTCTCAACACTGCCACATTGGGGATCAGATTTCCACATGAGTTTGAGGGGAACACGTCCAAACTTTATCAACATGTCAAATTATAATTTTGCTGTTTACCTTTGGGATAGATTCCTAACAGCGGGATGGCAGGGTGATAAGGTTACTGCCAATGTAATTTTGCTGGATGTTGACAAATTTTCTTTCAAAGAGGGTTTATTTTTTTGCATTCCCACCAGCAACATAAACATATGAGAATGCTTGTTTTCCTATAAACTTGTTCACAAAGCATGTTGTGAAAAGATTGGATTTTTGCCAATATGATAGACAAGAAATAGATATTTCAGTACAGTTTTAATTTTAAATTTTGATTTAATTTTTTTTATGGGTTGGTTCTGATTGTTTTTCTCAAGTTTTTGGGAGATTTTTATACGTTAGAGATTTAACCCTCTGTGATATAAGTTGCAAATATTTTTTCCCAGTTTGTTATTTGTTTTTTACCTTTTTTTTTCCATGAAAAAGTATTTACTTTTATGTTGTCAAATTTATCAATTATAGCCATCCCACTTGCTTTAGGATTTTGAGCCAATATTAAGGAAGTTTATTTCACTCCCAGGTTATAAAACTAGTAACCTATTTTCTTATAGTATTTCAATGGTTTCATTTCATACATTTTAATCTTGCATCCTTTTGGATTTTTTTTCTGGTTGATGATATGAGAAATATATCTAATTTTACCTTTTATATAAGTAAAAAGTTGATCATTTCCCACTGATTTGAGATGCCACCTTTATCATATACAAATTTTTTTTTGTTATATACAAATTTTTGTTATAACATCAAACATATTCCTGTAATTGTTACTGAGATTATTATGAAATGAGGTGATAAAGTTTATTGAAAGTCGTCAGTCCCACTGAGTCTTTCTGTAAAATCTTTAACAACGCTTCCTTCTTGCCCTGTTGGCTTTAAAGTTAAAATTCTGCATATCCATTTTTCAGGGTGTTCTCAGGAAATAAACTTAGTGGCCTAAAGTCCACTGTCTGAAAATAGTACAGGTAGAAAACAATGAATCTAAGGTAGAAGAGAAAAACACTACCACTTTAGTACATATTTACTATGAATCTAATACTAGGCCTGCATTATCTTATCTCACTTAATCCTCACACTAATCCTGAATGCTGAGGGTTGCTATCCCCTTTTTACATATGAGGAAACTGAGGATGCAGGAGGCTATTCTAAGAACAAAACCTTAACTAACCACAATTTGGGAGGAAGGAAATAGAGGAAAGCAAAAGAGAGAGCACGCCTCATTTTACGTAGCATATTTATTTAATTGTTTTATGTTTCCTTCTGCAAAGGATAACTCAACTTGAGAATTTGGGCTGAATAACTGAGGCTCACTAGGGTCCCTTGAACCACATTTAAAGTCACAGAGTTCCAAGTTTTTACTAAAGGGACTTTCTACTTTTCTACAGGGACTCACATTTTGTTCCACAAATTAAGAACCAATTCAAATAAGTGTCCTGTCTTAATTAAAAAGTGTGACCTATGGGCCTGGTGGTGCACTGGAGAGTGCTCTGCTTGGGAGCGCGGCGGCGCTCCCGCCGAGGGTTCGGATCCCATGTGGAGACCGGTTCCCGCTCACTGGCTGAGCGCGGTGCGGGCACAACACCGAGGGTTGCGATCCCGTTACCAGTCAGTAAAAAAGACAAAAAGGAAAAAAAAAAGTGTGACCTATTGTTTCATGGAGTTGAAAAGACCTGGCAGAATTATTTTCTCTTTTTAAGTGTCAACACAGAAAGTTCCCACAATGTTAGGCTTCCCTAGAACTAGGCAAGCTATCTTTCTGTAATAAACTGTGAGGCATTTGGGGAGAATATAAAAGTTTTTGCTGCCTTAGTTTTGGGTTGCTTCTGTCTGAAAACACGACATAGATCAGAAAAGGTAGGAAAAAATTAACATATTTCAACAGGTCTAGAGTAAAGATCAGTGAGGGCAGATTTGCTCATGAATGCATTACAGGAAGGAAGAGAGCTTCTCTCTTAGAAGGTGCGATGTTGTAAAAATAGAACAGATCAAAGCCCCGTTATAAATACAGCAAATTACCATGACTACAACCAAGGAAAGTAACAGGAGATTCTGCTGTTGGGTTGAATTACTGGACTCATTAATGACCAGTAGTTCCAACCACCTTCTTCTATAGGGAGCCTCACTACTCATGGGTGCTCAGTCTGTTGGGTAGTATAATCTTTTCTCTGTTATTTTCACCTAATGATAGGTGGTAGAGTTGATGCTGGAGCCAGAAAATTTAGGTTTTGGTGGGTTATTTTTGAGTTGTTCAAGGGCAAGTAATATAAGTATCCTTTTGACTTAGTTCTCATAAGGAAACACTAAAAGGATCATTAAATAGAGATTTCTCGCTTGTGCTTTGGCTCCATCTTGGAATGAGCAAGAAGAATTGAGCGTGAAATGCCTTCTCAGTGATTTATGTTATATATAAGGGAAGAGGCAAGATCCTGCTTTGATCTCTATAGGAGCCAGGAGACCAAGGTTCTAATCCCAATGTTTTACTAATTAGTTGTGTAGTCTTTGACAGCCGATCAAACCTCTCTGGGCCTTTGTTTCGTCATCTATAAAACAAAAGAAGTGCTCCAGGGATGGCTGGTTAGTTCAGTTGCATAGAGCAAGATGTTAAACACCAAGATCAGTGTTTCTCAAATTGTGTTTCTTAGAACAATAAATTTCCATTAAACAGCTGCTTTATAGTTTAAAAGGCATTTGGGGCATTTTGACTCCCATCCGGGAGTTGAAAGTAATTGAAAACCCAATTCACCTGGCTTAAATAATAGTGGGATCTTTGTCTCGCTTAACAGGAAGTTCTGAAGTATTCAGCAGCTTAGCAAAACCATTAAAGGACTCAGTCTCTTTTCTGTGCTATCCTCACCACAGTAGCTCAGATCCCTTGATGGGGATAAAATGGCGGTTCCAGGCATCATGTGCAGTTATGACAACATTTTGGGGGAAGGAGGGTGTTTTCATTTTAAGTGTCTCTTTCTATCATTAAGACAGACTTTTTCTAGAAGCCCACTAGGAACTTCCATTCATGTTTGAATGGCCACCAAGTTTTATGTGCCCATACCTAAACTAACCATTGGCAAGGGGAATGGGACCACCGTGATTGTTTCAAACTGAGATAGGAGGGCCTCAGTTTCCCAGAGTCTGGGCTCTCGGGCCGCTCCTCTGAGCCTCAAACCACTCCCCTGGAGTTCAGGCCCCTGCCCTGGGCCCTGAGACAGAAGAGTTACTGTTGCATGTTGCACCTATTTTCAGCACAACAGGAGAAGATTGAGACCACAGGAGGCAAACTTGCTCAATGTCAGAGGTCAAGCACGCATGCTCAGACTAGGAGTTATACACAAGAGTATTCACAGGTTGCATGAAAATGTTAGGTAGCCAACTACAAAAGCTGGAAGCTAGAGCGAAACAGGGCTGAGGCTCATTCTTGTGCCAGCTGGCACTTTGCCTGTGAAGTGTGTATTCCTTACTCTTGCTATTAAACTTGCGTTCGCTTTCTACTCTGATTCTACCCTTGAATCCTTTCCTGCAGAAGAGTCAAGAACCTGGTGGGGACACTGTGGAAAGGTCAGTGACCTGACCTCTCCAGGTAACAAAACAAAATTTTGGTTTGGGTTTTTTTTTTTTTTTTTTGAGTCATTCAAAAGAAAGTAATATAAGCATGCTTTTGACTTAGTTCTCATAAGGAAACACTAACAGGATCATTAAGTAGAGATTTCTCACTTGTTCTTTGGCTCCATCTTAGAATGAGCAAGAAGAATTGGGCATGAAATGCCCTCTCAGGGATTTACATTATTTGTAAGGGAAGAGGCAAGATCCTGCTTTGATCTCTTTAGGAGCCAGGTTTTCAATAGGTAGATTTAAATATATACACACACATACACACATATACACACACGCACACGCACATGCACATAAATTATCTTATATTGCCTAGCTCTGTCCACTGAGAGTACTTGAGAACAATGATACTACTAAAACAATGAGCACACCTAGCACCTGGATCTTGGTTCTGAATACCATTTTCTACCAAATGGAAGTGGGGATTCTTGGAAAAATAGTTAATTCCCGGGCTGGGGCAGGGAAAGTTTAAGATGAGCCTGGAATATCTCATACCAGAAAGCAAAAAAGTGCTCAAAGATTGAGGAGGGTGTATCAAAAGGACACAGACGCCAGCTTCCACAATCTGACCATCAAATTAGCAATACATTAATTTGATAGTAACATTTTAACCCATTGAATAACAGAGAAAACCCTGAGTCCATACAGATATAAATAAGTAAAGGAATAACTTAAAAGTTTGGTGAGAAATAGGATATTTGCATAGTTTTAAAGCACCTCCCCACAAAACAGTAACTCATTCAGGAGAAAAGAGTAACTTGACAGTGGAGAAGTCAGGCAGACAGCCGCCTTAATCAGGTGATCAGAGAGAACGCTGCAATAGTGAGATGAATATAATGCAATGGAATTAACATAGCGTCTCTCCGTGAGAGTCCCGTGAAAGTGTGTAACTTGAATATAGTAAAGAGGAAAACCAAACTGAAGGACGATCTACAGAATAATTAGCCTGTGATCTTCAAAAATATTCAGGTCAAAAGAGTAAAGACCAGACTGAGGAGTGGGTGTCCCAAACTGAATAAGACTCAAGTGAAGTGAGATTCGAACTGGATCCTTTTGGACAATTGGAGAAACTTGAAGGGAGTCTGAGGACTGTTGTAGAAACAGAAGGATGTTAATTTCCTGATTTTTGGTGGTTGCATTGTGGTTACAGAGGAGAGTGTCCTTGTTTGTAGGAAATACACAGGAAAGTATTTGGGGGAGTGGTGATGGGCATCATGTCAACTTACTCTCAAATGGTTCAGGGGGAAAAGCTCATTGTGTTATCTTTACACTTTTCTGTAATTTTGCGATTCTTTAAAAATTTTTTGTCAAGAAAAAAATCAGCACAGCTGGATCTGTCCTCTATAATAAATTACAAATTCATAATGTGTGTGCATGTGTGTGTGTGTGTGTGCATTATTTCAGAACTGATTTATTCAGATCCAAACGATGAGAAATACCCCATGTAAATGCCAGGGTTTGCAGTACCTTAAATAAACCGATAGAAAAAAAATGGACACGTCACTTTCACATATGAAAGTGGAAAGTACAACTTGGAATACAACCACTAGAAAAACAAATATATATTCTGCTTTTTATTAAAGTGTTGTTTAAAACCGTCCGCTAGATCAATAATCAGTAAATAAAATTCATTATTTTCTTTTGTACATGTTCTTGCAATAGAGTGTCCAGATAAAAACTTTGTCTATCAGGTCGGTTCATGTGATTAAGAAAGAAAACCTAAGAGTCTAATCTTTGGGCCTACCTTGAGCTAACTCCTGTGTCTCGTGCATGGATCTGGCACCTTCATGTACTCAAGACTCAGTCATTCTCTCTCTGCTCCTCTCTCTGATATTACATGTGCTTGTTATATCTTCTTAAAGTCCGTCTTGAAAGTAACCTCCCAGGATCAGAGATCTTCTTTAGGTACTTTTTATCCCAAGGTTCTTAATTTGGTGACCAGAAGGAAAGATTTTAAAATATATATATATTTTTAAGTAGTTCCACTAGAGCCCAGTATCTAAACACTCCTGTTCCCTTCAAGGTAAAAGATATTAGCTGGTCACATTGACCCTGATCCACAAGACTTTGTAGAATCCTCCTGGCTCGAAGTAGTGTCAGGCTTAATAGGTTACTTCTTTTTCTTTAACTGTGAGCTGTATGGTCATGGTTTGGTCCTCAGGTTGCTGCCCTGACTCTGGGGCAGATTATCATCAGAGGACACTGTCTTGCATTGCACTCAAAGGACGATTTTCATGTCACAGTAGTTATGCTCCTTCCCATAGTCTGCTCCACTGAGGTGACAATGTAGCTGCCATGAAATCACATTTTCTGTTGCAGAGAGCACTACACAATGCTCTCCGGTATATGAATGTGCTTTCCTTTTAATTTTGAATGTTGTGCATTTTCCTTCCCCTTTGTTTTTGCTTCTGAGTAAAGCCTTGTGATGTAGTTCATACAACCCTTAGGGTGGGAAGCTGAAAGAAAAGCATGTTGAAGATGAATATTTATTTTGAACAACATTGAGTCCATTTATTTGAAACACTCAGACTGGACATCATATTTTTAGGTCCATATGGTACTGTCTTACACAAATCTAATGTAAAATTCACTGATGCATATAAATGGTCCAAATCCATTGTTGTACCCTAATTTTTAAAAAGTCTTATTATATAAACAATATGCTAAAAAACCTAAAATAAAATACACAGACACTTCTGCTATAAAATAACGTATGTATTTCTGAAAACATATTGCCTTAGCAAAATTGCATACTAAAAGTAACAGGACTTACAGGAAAAATAGGTTTAGGAGGAGACCACCCACAGCCTATGCAATTGTACAAAAAGGCTAGAGACAGCCCCAGAGAATATGTTTAAAATGTGCAAAACAACACAGTTGAAATGCTAAACTTGAGGGTGCTTAGGCAAGGAGGATGAAGGTGGAGGTCTGAGTCCAAAATAAAGTGTGACTTCCCAGGAACTTGGCAAGCCCCTGAGGATGTACCATTATAGGGAAGAAGCCCTGAGTACAGGTACCTATTTTAAATTTTCTTAAAGTTGAACTGCAAGGGCTTGTTTAGCAGCTGAGCTGATGGCTTTTCTTTTCCTGCTGAAGGTCATAATTCTACTGCCACTGTTTGGTTCCCTTGTCTTGGAAAAATGCCATAGGAAGCAACCTGAATACATTATATTAACACCATCCTCCTATTTGCCAGGTGAGCATGAGATGATTGATATTACAGAAACATGCATTGCAACACAACAGACTGTATGTAGTTTGCACACATTTTCCCCTCCCACCCCCAGTTTTCATAGTTCACTAGTGTTCTGCTCTGCTAGTGCGTATGTTTCTTTCCATTTCACGCTCTAGTAGGTCAAAACAAAAAAGGGCGGAGGTGTTATAAAAGACCAGCTTCCTACAAAAACCTCAACAAAACCAAGAGAATCAAGTGGAAAAGCTCACTGCATTTCATGCAACTCCCACCAGCTAGAATAAATTAATTTGCATGGAGGAAATAAAATGGTGGAAAGTTATAAGATTCTTGCTTTTCTGTAGTTTTAGCTTCTGCCTTTTGGATCTTCAAGAAAACACACATGCGTGCACACACACGCAAAATCTTCCCATCTAGATTCTTTTCTTTTCATTTTCTTTACATATTTTGCATGAGGAATTGCAAGGCATCCAAAATGCCTGAAACATTTCTGCTTAAATTAGTTAAGCCTTGTGTTCATTCATTCAATGCAAATTTATCCCGTACTCCCTTTGTTCCAGGCCCTGTGCTAGGATCTGAAGATATGGAGTAAATCCAATTACTCACCACCTAAAGGACTATTGTGGTAGCTAAATGAAAATACTACAAATTACAATATGGTGTGGGAAGTGCTAAACTGATAAAGATGTATATAGGATATTTTGGAGCACAGGAGGGGCATGTGTCCAGGGGTGGTCCTGTGTGTGACAGTAGGGAGTCAAGGATGGCTTCCCAAGGGGATATACCTTCCACTACATGAGCTTAACTGCTACTATTTGTTTTTTAAGATGAGCTTCCTTAAATTCTACAAGGTGATTTTAGAGATTGACTTTCTAGGGCCAAAAATCAGACTTTGATTTTCTTCCCTTCTCCTGAAAGGCAACTAATTAATGAACCTCCTTTTTCAAATCTCAGGTCACACTGTTGACTTACTTTGGCCATTTTTGTCTTGGGATGATGTTTCTTCATTATTTGACCTTGATCTGTAACTTTCTAGTGTGTGATCTGAAATTTCATTTTCTGCAAGAAAAAAAAATTAAGTTACTAATTTTCTAATTTCTGGTGGCACAGACATAAGATCATACCTCCGTTACTGTACAATGGTAGTCTTATCACACCCCGTCCCCTACTTCATGTCCTCATTAATTCAACACATAGGTTTTTTGTCTTTTCTATGATTTCTGCAGGCACTGTGCTAGGCACTGTAAGACTTGTGGAAGTCAAATTACAGCAGATTAGAATCAAGTATTGTCCTTTGGAAAGGAACAATTTCGGTAGCCCCAAAAGAAAATGGGGGTGAAGCATGAATGGTAGATTTTGAAACTATGCTATGGCATTGGCCTGTTGTACAGGTACAGCTGAAGGGTCAGAACCTTATGTGTCTATTTATAATGAAGATATCAGTCTGTGTGAATAGCTAGATAGAAGTATATTTAAATAGCAGAAGTGTTTCTTTTAAGAGTCAGAGTTATTCAGAGATGTAGTATTTTTCATTGGGACATACGGAGTTCTCTGTCACTGAAGGTATTTGACCAGTATGTGGCTAGATCAGCATTGTCCAATTGCACTGTAATTCGAGCCACATGTGTAATTTAAAGTATTCTAGTAGCCACACATTCAAAAAGTAAAAAGGAATAGGTGCAATTAATTTAGTAATACATTTTATTTAACTAGTACATCCAAGATATCATTAGGTATATTATATTTGTCTGCATGTGTGTGTATACTAAATCTTCAAAATTGAGCATGTATTTTATCCTTAAAGCACATCTCAATAGGGATAGCCACTCATTAAGTGCTCAATAGCCATCTTGTGGCTGCTGTGTTGAACAGAACAGGGCAGATAATCACTCAGAATTAAAGAGGTGATTTAATCCTGGCACATGTTTATGGGATTAATTGAATAGATGGCTATTTTGGATAACTTCTAAGGTCCCTTTCAGCTGTGATATGTGTTGCGTCTGTGTATCTTAACAAGCGTCTTCTATACTAGCTAAATAATACATTTTTTGTTTCCCATGATAACTTTCTAATCAGAATGCTTAAGGAAAAAGTGCTAATACACTATGGTTGAATGAGGCTGAGTGCATTCTTGCCAAGTAGGAATGGAACTGAAACAGTCTTTTATATTCAATCTTTGACTGATCACTACTAGAATATGAATTTCTTGAGAGCATAGATCTGGTCTGTCTTGTTGACAGATGTGTCCCCAGTGTAGGGAACAGTGCCTGGCATACAGTAGGTGCTCAGTGAATGCTTATCGAATGAGTGGATGAATTAGCTCTCCATTTTGTATCCTTTTGTGAATAGAAGTGTCTGCAACTTAATGGCAATTCTTGGAGCTACTCTAGTTGCTGCTGGCTACGGGCTCTGACTATAGTCCCTGGTGATTCACAACTGTGTTTACTAGAAAACAATTGCTTATTTGAGTGACAAGACGTATCAAATAGGTTGCGCAGCATCTAACAGAAAGACTTTCATTGACAGAATTTTTCTTTATTCTAACCGATTGTTTTGGCATCTTAGAACCTCCATCAGATTCTCTGCCCACTCACCTTTTTTCCATATCATGTGTGCTTTCCGCAGCTTCATTATGAAGAGCTGGACTATGAGGAAGAGTATGAGAATGAGGAAGGACACCAGAGTGAGTAGCAGAATGCCACTGTTCTTCCTTGCCAATCCTATGTACTGGGGATTTGCTTCTGTAAGGAAAACAGAAGGATTTTACACGGTTTGGGTTTTGTTTTTGTTTTTTGGTCACTAGTAAGATATACATTCCTTTCACCATGTAGTATGGGCTCACATATGGCTCAGGTAAAGAGATGAGAGAGAGCTTACCCCTGAAGGCAAAGAGACTCATACTTCTATCCTCCAAAAGCAAGCAAACAGGAAAACAAACAAAACAAAGCAAAAAACAAAAACAAAAAACAAAGTAGGGTGATTTGAAAATTTTTTTAAGTTATGCAGATGTTAGACTAGTTGTGTTTCATTTCTAGAGAAAGCATTGAGAAAATTGACTTATAGTCAGGGGATTTAAAATAGCTATAAGAAATGAATTGTTAACAAAGTGTAGTTAAGTAGCAAGAGAGATTGTTAAGGAGTTTGAATAACTATCCAAATAAAATGAAAATTCATTTATCTTGGCTACGAATAACTATCCAAATAAAATGAAAATTCATTTATCTTGGCTACGTTAAATGTGGCCCTACGTGAAAGCATTTGGGGATAAGCCAAATGAACTCTTAAAAGTCTTTTGAAATCTAGAATTCTGATGCTATGGGCTGCAATTTTGCTAAATGTCCTAGTCTCATCTCAAGCAATTAAGGAGTAACAGCTGTGTGCGGAACAGCATCCTTGAAGCTACATAAGATACAACCCCTGTGCTGTGGTGGGGGAGTGTTCTCTCCACATGTAAACAAATAAATTAATAAAAATAAACAAAAGTAAGATATCCTATGTCGAATTCTGGATCTCTATGTGTTTATATCACAATGTGTTCAGGAATTCAGATGCAAGAGTGGTCCCTCAGGGCTGAGTTGGTCAGAAAAGTTTTCAGTGAAAATATTGGCCATGAAGGAGGACTAAGGAGAGGACTGATAAGGTCTCTTCTTCCATCAGGGGCAATCAGGGTAAACAAGGGCAGGCAGGGCAATTGAAATGGGATGATGTTTTCAGAGAAAAATGTGTATCTTGTTGGGCCTTTATGGAGACAGGACTGTAGAGGTAGGTCCTGCTGGTGGAGGATTTGGGGCTCCTGCTCTGAGTGGTAGGCTGCAGAAGCCATGAAGGTTTTCAGAACATAGTTGTGCAGACTGCAAAGGGATGTTTGGACAGTAGCTGCTAAAAATGGACCAGAAGAGGAGAAACTGAAATTACGGTACTTCATGCAGGAGATGTTGAGGGCCTAGGTCAGGGGGTGGCAGTGATAATGGATAAAATACCTGAAGAGAAGACTTAAAAGTCTTTGGAAATGGACCAATTTGATGTGTGTGTGTGCGCGTATGCATATACATACATATAGACATACACATATATACTTGTATACACACATGCAGAGGTTTGGAGGGTAACACTGGAATTTCGGGCATGTGCAATGCTTTGAACAGCTGATTTTGTGGAAAAAAGGGTTTGGTTTTTAGTGATGTTGAGTTTGAGGAGATGGTAGAAAATCCTGGTACAAAACCAGGACTATTGCTCAGGAGAATTTTCTGGAAATACAGGTATAGAAGTCTTCTGCCTAGTAGCAACAGGAACAGTCTTGGGAATGGGTAAACTCTTTATGAATTAAGGAAGGAGCAAAAGATGGAGAAGTAAAATCAGAAGTGCATCCACATTTTGGAAGTTAGAAGGGTAGGTGGAGTTAGCTAGTAGAAACAGAGAAGCAAAGGCTGGCGAAAAATAACAGGACCAGGCAAAATACGTGAGGAAGCCAGAAGGCACTAAATCAAGAGGGGACAAGGGAGTGATCAACCAATGATGTCATGAAGGGCAGAAAGATCAAGAAAAAGGAGGACTGAAAAAGGCCATTGGAGTTTTTGATTAAGAGGTTAAAATGTCCAGTGTCCGTTCTAAATGTGGTAGGTAACACTTACCACTGGTCAAGCCAGGTTCTTTTGGGTCTTGAGTGGTTTGTTCTTTCTCTTCCTTGTCAATCTCTGATGTACTAGAATCTTTCATTACTGCAACTAAGGAAAGAAAGAAAGACATGATGTATGCATACATCATATATATGTGACTACATGTAAGTATCTACTCATACATATAACTATCCAGTCTTTCCAATGCAGCTTTGGAAACCAAATTAAGTGATCCTCATCAAAAACAACAATGAGATCATTTTTAAACTACTGATTTCTTGCAAAAATAGTTGCAAATGGCCAGGCTCACCTTGCCTTATTTTATTATATTTTTTAAGATAAACATTTATTGAACACTTACTCTGTGGCAGCCCTTGAACTGAGCATTTGGTATATATTATTTCGTACCACAGCTCTGAGAAAGCAGAGGTTTAGAGCAGTTAAGTAAATTACCTAAAGTCCTGCAGTAAATAAGTGGCAGAGTCAATACCGAAACTCAGTTTTTTCTAAATCCAGAACCCCAAATTTAAAGCATTATTTTATACTTTTTCCCTGAATCAGGCCTTACAGGAGAAGGACTTTAGGATGCTTCAAGAAAACAATTGAACACTGAGTGAGAGATGGCATCCCAAGCTTTGTGGATAGAAAACCCACAGCCTGAAATGCACAAAACAATGATTTTTATGTTGAAATTTAGCCTCAATTGCCATTCAAACCTCTGCTTGCCTCCCCCTTAGAAGTAAGATGTACTGTGATGTTTCTGCTAGGTAAGATAAATTATAACAGCAAGAGATCACTTTCAGATTTCATTGCTTATCTTTCCAATTTCCTTTTCTCCCCACTCTGCAGTCTCTTGCTTTTTGTTCCATCACGCAGCGCCACTATGTGGACCCCGAGGGGAATGAAGCCTTCCATTCTACTGAAAATGGGTATTATTAACAGTAATAAAATCGTAAAAATTGAAAGCTGAAAGAAATTTTAGGAACTGTATTTCTTATATCTTATATATGAAAAAGCAGAGCAGAAAATTGAGTTGTTTAGTAGTGGTGCAAGCCAATTTAAAGACAACTAAATTCTAAACACGTTTAAAAATATTGGATTATTAAAGCAAGTGATGTGGCTGTTCCACTTTATAATATTTTCAATTTCCATTGTCCTTCAAAAAACTGTATGGTATATATTGTATTTATTGGTGTTTTAAAACCCCAAACATTTACTTTTAAATATTATTCAGGATACAAATTTAAAAAAATGTGATCAGATACTTAGAACTATGAACATGGTAATGATCTGAAAGCACTCATTCCACCAAATGAAATTTTTATAGAGACACTGCATGAAACAGAAAGAGAACATGTACGAATTTATGCCTTTTTGGATGAGGCTAACTGTCTTGCTCAAAACACTATAATAAATTCATTCATTCACTCATTCATACTGCATTTTCAGACACTATGCTAGATAAAATACAAAGTTAAATTAAATATGTGATCATTGACCTGAGTTACCATCTAGTGGGTTCATTGTCTAAAAAACTGGAATTATAATCCAGGCTTTTTAAATTCTTCTGCATTTGTAGTTCAATTCTGTCATCAAAAATGACCTGAGTTCTTGAAAACAAAGTAATTTATGTGCCTTTGAAGGTGGTTTTGTTATTCAATGACAACAATCTCTAGCTCCTGCTTCTTTGCTCTCTGTTGATATCAAGTCTGTGTTTTGTGTTTGGTCTGTTTTAGATAGGAAAACAAAGAAATAAGTCTACCCCATAAATGAATTCAACCTTGTCCTTTATTGCAGAGGAAGTTTAAATGTTACAATCACACACGTGTGTGTGTGTGTGTGTGTGTGTTTGTGTGTTTGTGTACATATAGTATATCTCAAGCAAAACAGCACTCAACTTATAAGGTGTTATGTTACCCTGAAGCCCATCCCACTAAGTAAGTACTCCTGATATGCCTCTACTTCAGGACACTGCAAAGCTGGAGCCAGTTGTGAGGGAGGGGGTCTGTATGATCTTATTAAAAATTAAAATAAAAAATATCCTTAAAACTTAGAATTAGAAAAGTGACAAAGAGGCATGATTTTAAAAAAAAAATTTTTTTAAATGATTTTGACACTTACCAGTACTAGTGGGCTGCCGAGGGTCTTCAGAGGACAGAGAGCTTTTCTCCAGAGCATCTGAAGCCGTCTCTTGATCAGTAACTAGGAAAGGGGAAAAACAAAATTCTGCAACTACAGAGAGCAATTTTACCCACATTATGCTCAGTAAAGTAGATTGGAAAATGTATTTAGCTGCTACCTCCTTGTAGAGGTTGTGCAGAACCTCAGAACTGTGTGTTCTGCAGCTCTTGCTCTGGTTTTTAAATCTGCATCCCGCTGATTACCCATCTGCTAACTTGACTGGCTTAAAACTACGGCTTGCTGGACCTCTGTGTGGTGGTGCATTTGGCATTGGTAGGCAAAGGGTATTCGCTGTCTCCCACCTATTTATCAGTCCCTCAGTCTGTCTGCCTGTCTATCTACCCATCCACATATCTGTCTATCTACTTAAGAGTTAGGAGGCTTTGGAGTCAGGCTTAGACTGGATTGAATTCCAATGCTGCTATTTGCTTATACCCGAGTTGGACAAGATGCCTAATCTCTCTAACATTCAGTTTTTTTCTTATCTGTAAAATGAAAATTCTAACAACATTTATCTTTTGGAGTTTTTTATGAGAATAAATATATTCATTCAGCTGGCTGGTTAGCTTAGTTGGGTAGAGCATGGTGCTGTGAACACCAAAGTCCAGGGTTCTATCCCTGCACTGGCCAGCCTCCAAAAACAAAAACAAAAAGTTCATTTATATAACATGTTCAATATAAAGCCTGGCTATTTATTAAGCACAATGCTTGCTAAATGTTATTGTATATTATTTTTAAAATTGCTTAGAAGTGTTCTCAGGGGTTCCATTTAGTATAGATTTTGCAAAACAGGCCTGCATTCAGGGAGCCTGTTGTAACAACTGTGCCTGTCAATTTTGATACTGACATGTGGCAGGTGGGTAATATTTTCATGAAATTTGTGAGTGGTTTTTGGTGTTTGTTTAACCAAATAGTTTCCTGTGATCTTGTGAATTTATTAGTCAAACATTTAAAATTTTTGAAATAAATGCCTGAATTGTGTATAAAAGTTGTGTATAAATGAATTGTGTATAAAAATGTCTGAGTTGGGTATAAAAGCTCTGAGAAAAAAAAAAAACTATTAAGGAAAAATTAGAGAAACAGTAATATAGACTAAAGCTAAAATGAGCTCTGTGACCACAAAGATGGCACAGAAAATTGAAGAAAGAGGAGAGCTACTGTCAATGAAATGAGGGAAAAGCTTGAAACCTGGTCAAGCAGAAGTAATGGAAGGGGTGGGTAGAAATTGGTAAAGAGCCACAAAAATGTTTACACTGTGTAATGATAAAAAAATTAAAAGGATGAAATATACATATATTATATATATTATATATATATAGCAGAAGTACTGGAAGCAAATTATAAGAGCATAATAAGGGAAATATTGGGGACCCATAGTATAAAACTTATCGATAATGATTAAAATCTTTTAACTCAGTGTATACAATGTGAATTAAGATAATTATATGTTTATGAACAAAACAAGTTATATATATATATTTAAAACTAGAGTTTGTGGGCCGGCCCGGTGGCACACTGGATAGTGCGCCGCTTGGGAAGCACGGCGGCGCTCCTGCCCGAGGGTTCGGATCCCACATACAGACCGGTTCCCGCTCACTGGCAGAGCGAGGCGCGGGAGCAACACCGAGGGTTGCGATCCTATTGCTGCTCCCTGGTCCGGTACGGGGGCAACACTGAGGGTGGCGATCCGTTGCCGGACACGGAAAAAGACAAAAGACAAAAAAAAACCAAACAAACTAGAGTTTGTCCTCTCAAATAACAAGCTGCTAAACAGTTGCATGTAAACCAAATGTTGTTTTGAATAGATGTTGTTGAATAGGATACAAACACATTATGATTTCTCTCCCTAGTTGGTCAGAATGTTATATAGACCTCTACTATTGATGGAGTTTGGATGTATTGTCCTCCTAGAACTCGTGGAAATCTGATCCCCAATGTGGCAGTGCTGGAAGCTGTTTGAGTCATAGGGGTGGATCCTTCATGAATGGATTAATGCTCTCCCTAGGTGGGGGGAATAATGAGTGAGTTCTCTATTAGTTCCCACAAGAGCTAGTTGTTTAAAAGACCCTGGCACCTCCTCTCTCTCTCTCTTGCTTCCTTTCACCATGTGATATGTTTGTACCCACCGGCTGCCTGCTGCTTTCCGCTATAAGTAGAAGCAGCCAGAGGCCCATTCCAGATGCAGCTGTCCCAGAATCGTGAGCCAAATAAACTCTGTTCTTTATAAATTAGCCAGTCTCAGGTATTCTGTTATAGCAACACAGAAATGGACTAATACAGCTATCAAGTATGGTATCCACTAGATACATTGACTATTTAAATTCATTAAAATTAAATAATATTAGCAATTTAGCTCCTCAGTTGCACTAGCCACATTTCAAGTAAGAATTTTGGACAACTTGTATCCACCACTGTGAGCTTGTCAGTTTCCAAATAGTTAAAGACTTCTGATGAGATCAATGACGATATTAATGAATGTGATATTGTGTCAACATTTTAAAGATCTGTATAACCCAGTGAATCAGTATTTTCCAATTAAACTAGTCATGATGTTACAGAATTCATTCCTGGGTAGAACATCCAGTCAAAGTGCCTGATAGTTGGGTAGATTTGAATTGAACAGAGTAGAGAAGAGCATTGATGTGGATCCAGGGCTGACATAGCAACCTTAAGAAACTGCCTCTTGTCAAGTTCTGGTGCAGCATCAAAGAAGAAAATCCACAATTATCTGGAAAGGCTATCAAAATACTCTTCCCTCCCAACTCTGTATTTGTGTGAAGCTGAATATTTGTAAACATTTATTTCAAGCAAAACAACATATCAGAAGACATTGGCTGCTAAAATTACAAGAACTTGTTTTCTGTTAATCCAGACATTAAAGAGATTTTCAAAATGTAAAATAATGCCATTTTTCTCACTAATCTTAGTATTACTAAATGTAATTATTTTTTCATTAAATAAGCCATTTTTGTAAACATGTAGTGTATTTATTACTTTTAAAATAAATAAATAAATTCATATTTTAAAAATTCCTGAGTTTTAATTTCTAATAGGTAACTATTGACAGATATAACTCACATAAGTAAAAGTTCTTTGGGGTCCTCAACTATTTTTAAAAGTCTAGAGAAGTCCTGAAATCAAAAAGTTTGAAAACTGTTGTTTAATTATTTTTTTCATCCCTTCCTCGGGTAAATAATAGGAAGCCAAGGTTCTTCACTTGGAATACTAAAAAGACAAAATATATAATTTCAAAGATAATCTAATCTATTCCAGTCGTTCTAGTCTCCTCCTCCTAGCATCGCTCTGTGGGTTTTTCAAAGGCAGGCACTTCTCTTACTCAGCATGGGGTGCTGGGTTTATTCTCATTTTCCTTGGGTCCTACTGTGCCCAGAGTATAGAGATGAAAGGCATCGGAATGCTTACTTGTAAATGTGTTTTAAAGCATCCTCAGCTAGTACATTTAAAAAACTAATCAGATGAACAAAATAATTGTAATATCTTTATGTCAATGTAGTAACTCATCAAGGGAAAAAGTAATAAACAAATGGAAGCTGCCAACAGCAGATACTGGCCTTCCTCTTTGAGTACTTGTTGGAAATCTGGCAGTGGGTTTAACTATAATCAATAGTTAAACCACAAATAACAGTCAAGTCTTAACCTATTATTGGAAACCTTTATAGCTATGACTTTGAGTTATGTACAACCATAAAGGAGGAGAAACTGCAATTTCCTCCTCCATAGTAATTTTTGTAGATGGCTTGAACAAATTGCAGAAAATAAAAAATATATATTTTTTCCAATATTGTTGGTTCTCTTCTTTAAGAATCTGATGTCTTTAGGAAACATTTAGATAGCTAGTCTCATCCCCCGGGTGCTCCATGCTCTAAGTCCGCTGATGGGATGGAGGCGTGGTGTGGGGAATGAGTCATGAAAGGGTAGGAGCATGTGCGTCTGTGGGTCCTGAGTCTTCTAATGAGGCATCCTCAGTAACTGCTTTTGGTTTGATGAGAAAGTGACCTATGGAAAACATGTGGTAGCAAGAGGGGACTGTCAACCTCAGCAACAGCCCCCACAGGGCAGCTTTCCCACAGTGAGGTTCTGGTCAACAACCTTGCCCTTCACAAATGCTTTTCATCATCAACTATGTCATTTGGAAAAGGAACCCTTTCAATGAATGATCGTCATCCAGCAGTTCCTTTTTCATTAATGTGAGTGATTCCTTGTATGTCAGGAATTTCTTTTTACACTGATAAGTATCTTGCAAAATAATGAAGCTCAGAGTCCTGCTAATTACAGACTTGGGATTCATGGGACTCCTTACAGGATACCCCTTGGCTCAAAGAGTTGTGTATAGTTTGAAAGTTACTTCCTGGACTTTTGGGTGAGGAATCAGAATAGAGAGTCTGAAAATAAGGGCTCCTCTTCACACTTAATATTCGCTGTTTCAAATGGTGTTCTAGTCAGAATATTAACATAGTTAAACTAACATCTTCAAAATAGTCATAACAAAATAAATCTAAAGAGCAATACGGTCTTAATGTAACATGCAATGTGCATATTTTGTATCAAAATAAAATTACGTTAATAAGTTTAGATTTAGTTAGTATTATCTCCTTTTGGGTTGAGTACAAAGTTGCAGAATGATTCATACGATATCTCCAAAAACATGGCTGAAATAATACTATCTAAAGTCAAGTTATGCTAGCTGTCGTTACCAGAAAGCAAGCATAGCACTGTGCATATGGTGCTCTGCTAGGCTTTCTGCATAACTGAGGCTCTTCTGAACGTTGAAACAGTTGCAACCCTATCACTCCACTGGAGAAATTGTAGTCATTACAGGAATTTGCTATTAAGGAGAGCTTTGTTGACAGTAATCTCACTCTAAAGGACTTTGCCCACTCCATTTAGTTTAGTTTGATAGTGCAATATTAAGGTAAATTAAAAATGATTAAAGACAATCATTAGTTCTTCTTACCCAAACCTTCAAATTGGAATGGTGCCACCAGTTTTCTCCCGTGCAGTCCTCTGTGTCGGATGATGCAGGCCACTGTTGAGTTTTTGCCATATGTGTGGACTATGAGTGTGCTGGTGGTATTACATTTCTTCCCATCAGTTTCAAATTCATGGTGGGTTCCACCTACGTAGCAATTTAAAGAGATGTATGAGGTTATGGCTATTGGATGCGATTGGATGGGTTTGGTTCTATTAGAGACCCATGGCCTTGACTTCATGGCAGACATGATAGATTTCTAACCTCATTTTAAACCTCAGCCAGCTGCCTAGTATGTGCCTTGGCTCTGGTCATAAAAGCAAGTAGGAGAAGGAGGGTGAATAGGTTTCTATAAACCCTTCATTACTAGAAAAAAATTCAAAGCTTATAGTGGTTATATGAGAAGGACAGATTGATGTTGTAATACACAAGGACCCAAGAGCTTACTCAGGTTGTATAAATAAGGCAAGTTAAAGGAGAAGTATTATGACGTAAAATTGGCACTGGATTGGGAATCAGATCTGGGTTTTAGGTCTTTTCTCTCTAGAACTCCATTTGGCCCTCAGTTTTCTCAACTGTAAAGGGCCCCTTGTAGCTCTGAAAATGTATGATTACTTAGATATCAAAGGTAATTTCTGTTGAAATGTAAGGAAACTCTAAATAGTTACCAAACATCACAATTAATCCATTATCCTACTTCAATCTAAAGTTCAAAGTTTAGATTCTTTGTTACCACAATATTTTTACTGTCATTGTGGGTATAACACTACATAAGGAAGATCATATCTGTTCCAATTACATGTATTATGTTAAATGTATTTTCAATTTTATGCCTGTGAAAAAGTTTATGCTGAGAGGGAATAGCTATATTATACCTCATATTTTAGGAAATTTTGCCGAATTTTAAGAAGATATTATAAATATATTATAAATATTTCACTTTAGCTTTCTACCTTGTCTTAAGCAAAAACATTTTAATTATCTGTGATTAGCCTTTCAAGATCAAGGCATAATACTGATTGACTGTAAGGATAATTTGTCTAGCAATGAACCCATGAATCATTGAATGGCGTCTTCTGGCACCTCCTGCCACCAGAGGGTGCCAGAACATTTAAAAATCCCTTGGAAATTTAAGTAGGAAGAACAAAGAAGAAAAGTGTCTCTACCGTAGAGCTCCATGTCGTTCTGCAGCAGCCAGGTGATCTGGGGAGGGGGCTTGCTTCTCACAGTGGAGCATTTCAGTACAACATGCTCTTCTCCGTTTTGCCTTTTGATAACTGAAGCTTCCAGGGTTGGCTCCAAAGGAGTTGCTAGAAAGCAAAATTGATTTTTCTGTGCTTAATTAGTTGGTCTACATATCGCAGCAAAGCACAGAGCCTAGTATTCTGTAGGAATTGTTGTAGGGTAGAGTCTAATTAAGAGGCATATTTTTCACTTGAGCTTCCCCAGAATACCATCACATTAAAGGGCTTCTATGTGCTTGCAAAAGCTACCTTGAAGTCAGAATGTTTGTTACTCGGTATGGGATTAGTCCCTGAAAAGCCCCAAACAGACTGTGTTACGACAGCTGTTCTTAAATGTGATACATGACTGTATTTGGTTGGTAAAGCTCTAGGCGAGGAATAAAGACATGAATTCTAGTCCCACCTCTCTCACCAACTAGTTGTAAGAACTTGGGTAAATTCCCCAACTTTGTGGTACACTGTTTTCTTGTCTGTGATATGAAGGAGCTGGCAAATGAGTTGGCTCTTGCAGCTGTAAACTTTCATGAGTCTATGTCTCACCTCAAGGTAAGTTAATTCTGTCCCTTCCTAACATCAAAGGTGCATTTCTCTGATAATGGGCCCATTGGTTCTTTTTCTTTGTCCTTCCATCTGGGAATTACTTTTTAGTAAGCTTTACTTCTTCCTCTTTCCCACTTTACTTCCACTTTGGTCCAGAACTGCACTCTTCCACATAACTTAACTCAATCACCCGCCATCGAGACATTGTAAAGACACTTACTAGCTCCAAGTATGCACTGGATCTGTTATGTGCTGGCAATAGTAAGATGGAAAGAGATGGCCCTTCTAGGAGCTAATAGCCTGGTGGTAGACTCAGCCCTTAAACCATTAATTAAAACATCACATGTGCAGTGCAATGATAGAGGTATATACAGGGTGTTACTGGAATTCAGAAGGGCACAAGCAGCCTATGCCAGGATAGTGTGGGAGGTGACCAGTGAAGTAGGAGAAGACACCCCCTGGAGCTGAGTCCCATTGGTTCTCAAAACCCACAGAGAGCCACCTTCTCAGCTACATTCCCACCACGCCTTTGCTTTATGGCAGGCAGCACACTGTAAGAATTCAGCAAGAAAAAGTCCAAGAAATTCATCTGTGTGGTTATGCTGTTTAGAGATCAATAAAAAGCAATGTTCTTAATTGTTCTGTTCTATAAAGACAGTAAGACGTATACTGGACATAGCTGACCATCTACAGGACTGAGCAAGTCCCAGATGGTTAGAAGGCTGTCACTTCCTATCCGTGCCCCTACTCCACCTCAAACAGAAGAGAGGAATTGTTTTGGCAGAGGATGTGAACAGATCATCTGGTGCAGCTACCTCTGAATTCATTCTGCCTTAGAACATGCTGTCGTGAGGTTCTACTTTATTTACACACGTTTTGCCTTCTCACCTAGTGTGCAAACTTCTTATGGGCAGTGCCCTAGACGGTGCCCTAGAGCCTTCGATTCTCTGGAGCCTCAGCAGACCATGCCTGGCACATGGTCACAGCTCACCAAATATTAATTCTCTTTCCTCTTAGTTCCCCGGAGAGAAAAACTAGTTGACATCAAAGATACATTCCACAAGTTCACAGTTTAATCTAGGGCTTGCCATGAAAAATGCTCTCTTCTGTTTCCTTTCAATAAAAGATGGCTGAGGTTTCCTAGGAAATGCTTATAAGCAAACTTTCTTTAACCTAAAATGTTAAGTTTAAAAATGGTGTACTGTGTTGATAACAACCTTGTTTGCACACCGGGTTTCCTTGCAGGGTACCTACCTATCACAGTCACCTTCACTTCCTTTGTTCTCACGGAGTCACTGTACTGTAAACACTTGTACACGCCTTCATCCTGCAGGGTTACATTGCTCACGCTGATGGAGAGCTGACGAGCCGAGTGGTAAAGGAGCTGGTATTTGGAATTTTTTAAAGCTGTACAAAGGGGAGATAGAGTTGTTATGAGGAAAAGTATCAGATGAATACAGATTGATCATTTACAGGAATAGCTTTTGATTTTCACACTTTAAAGGAATAAATGTCATGTCTTCGACTGAGCTGCCTTCCAAAGTCTAGTGTTACCAGCCGAATGCCTTTTGAAGTTAGTTGAGGAAATAAAATATTTTGATAGTGGTATCTGTGAAATAAACAAATTGCTTCATTTGTGCTTGTGGGAAATTAAGAATGCTATGCTCGGGAAGGAGGAGGTTGTAGGAGGATTTTAGGTTTTTTTTTTTTTTTTTAATGAAAATGCCCCACTATGATTTATCTCTTTGAAATCTGATTCATTTGAGGTCATATTGTCACAGTGAATATGAAAGAAAGAAAGAAGATAAATTCACTGATAAATGCACCCAGCTGGATGCTTTATATTTTTTATTTTAAAAAGTTTATTATTATTTGAAGTTTCCTATAGATTATGACTTAGTCCTTTCAGGTATTTAGTCAGTGACAAACAAGCAAGCTCCAGAAATTTCCAACCAATAGCAAGTTGTATTACTCCATTTTAGTTGCTTATAACAAAATACTTGGAACTGGGTAATTCATAAAGAAAATGAAATGTATTGCTTACAGTTCCTGAGGCCATCAGGTGGTGGCAACAGTGACCCAGGGGTGTCACATTACTAGATGGTGGAAGCAGAGAGAGCAGAGAGAGAGAGAGAGAGAGACAGACTCTCCTCTTCTTTCAAAGCCCTCAGAACCACGCCCCGACCACATTTTTAACCCATTCACTACTGAATGGTCCTACAATCCAATCACCTCTTCAAGACTCCACCTTTCAATTACCATAATAGGATTTCCCACCCTGTTAACAGTCACAGTGGGGGCTAAGTTTCTAATACATAAAACATGATGAGTCGCTTTAGTGAGTTTTGGGGGGACATAATTCAATCCACTACACAAGTGCTCCTCTTGATTGTGTATTGACCCAGGATTTCTGTCTGAAGTCAAAGTTCCCTTAGCAAATCAGAGGCTCCTGAAATGAGTGTTTTTGTTTTTTACCACTAAGATTTAAAATATGAACATGTCTGAAGTAGTTAAACCTTGAATAGCTGACCAAGGAAGGTGATCCTAATCTGGAACAATGGTGTGTGTCCTGGTACACTAATATTATAATGCACTAGAATTCAGGGGTTCTCAATCTATACTCTGTTGACATTCGAGTCAATAATCCTTTGTTGTGGGGACTGTCCTGTGCATTGTAGGATGTTTAGTGGCATCTCTGGCCTATACCCACTAGATACTAGACCACTGCCCCGTCCCCATTTGTGGCAACCACACTATCTCCACACGTTGTCAGATGTTCACTGAAGGGCAGGATCATCTCTGGTTGAGAACCATCAGGCTAGACCAAGCCATTCTGCTGCAAAGATCTGAGAATGCCCATCTTCTCCCAGTTCGCCAAAAACAAAACAAAACTACAAAAAGCATTATTTTACAGAATTATCTCTATTTAAAATTTTTTCTGTCAGAACTTTTAACCATTAGTATCTACTTGTTCTTTTTTTTTTTTTTTCCTTTTTGTCTTTTTTCGTGTCCGGCAACGGATCGCAACCCTCAGTGTCGCGCCCGTACCGGACCGGGACCGGCAACGGGATCGCAACCCTCGGTGTTGCGCCCACACCTCGCTCAGCCAGTGAGCGGGAACCGGTCTGTATGTGGGATCCGAACCCTCGGCGGGAGCGCCACCGCACTCCCAAGCAGTGCACTGTAGCAGTGCGCCACCGGGCTGGCCCAGTATCTACTTGTTCTATTGAATTCTAGTATTAATAGTTGATTTAGTGCAAAATAATATATTTGGTTATTTTATATTTAACATATGAATACTTAATGATGTTTTCAAAGCATATCAGTTTTTTTGGAGGCTCTGTTTCCTAAACAAAAATGAAGTTTGTTTTAGAGACTCTTCCAAGTATTCAGGAGTTAGGAATATTTTTTTTGGACCCGACCCCTCGGGTGGGAGCGCCGCCGCGCTTCCCAAGCGGCGCACTATCCAGTGCGCCACCGGGCTGGCCCAGGAGTTAGGAATATTTTTTTTGGACCCGACCCCTCGGGTGGGAGCGCCGCCGCGCTTCCCAAGCGGCGCACTATCCAGTGCGCCACCGGGCTGGCCCAGGAGTTAGGAATATTTTTTTTGGACCCGACCCCTCGGGTGGGAGCGCCGCCGCGCTTCCCAAGCGGCGCACTATCCAGTGCGCCACCGGGCTGGCCCAGGAGTTAGGAATATTAAATGGAGATATAAAATGGTCTCATTATGAAGGGGAGGCTTTAGCAAAATATCATCTGAAGTCGAAGAGATGAACTAAATGGACTTTTAGGAATCCCTTTCCATCTCAGGCATGTAGCACTCATTTAATGTGGGTTTATGAAGAGAGGAATGACTGTCCTCTTTCCCAAAGTAATACATCTTGCTGATTTCCACTGCTTAGAAATCTCGATTTCATGTCAAGACCAACAGGAGGAGAAGCGATGTCTGGAAGGGGCTTTGTAAAGTGACTTTGTATTCCTCAGGGGAAAACAGAGCAGCTGGCTCCAGATGTGGGTGAGGTGACAAAGGGGCTGTGAAGACAAAGGGCCCCCAAGTCAGTCTGCTGCCTGTTCACCATTTTGCTGTGGTTGTTTCGTGGCCACTGAGAGTCAAAAAGTGATGTGGGGGTGGGGAGGGACATGGAAACGTGTTTTGTAATTTGAGCCCCCTTTAACAGGCATTCTGGTGGGGTTTCCATTTCAGACTTCCTGCCAGAAAAGAGCAGCCATGTGTGAAATAACAGGCTTCAGAGGTGTGATTCACGTGTAACAGTAGGTGGGCTGAGCCCACCCTTTGGGTGACTCATGCAGGCTTTCTGTCCCACCAACCTGATTGGCTGGAAAACCCCTCAGGTGGAGGTCTGGTGGTGATTTTTTCTTTCCTTCTTGCACTTACCAGGATGCTCATTTAAAAAGATGGTGAAGCCTGAAGGGGCCAGCCACTGGATGGAGGCAGTGTTGGTTAGAGAAGTGACACACATCAGAGTGAGCATCTGGCCTTCCTCCACGGTGACAGTTTCCGTGTGGTTAGTCAGAAAGGCCTCTGTGGAGAAAGAGAATTGAGGACGGTCAGGCCGGCAAGGCCAAGCCGCGCCCACGCTGTGGCAGGAATTTAGTCTCAACACAACCTCGTTTGTTCATTCAATCATTCATTACATATTTCTTCTAGAAATCAAAACATAAGCAAGTAAGGAGAGAAGTGGGTATTGTGCATAGTAAGAGCAGTAAAGACACCTCCTGAAGGAGGGGATGGTAGAACCTGGTCTGAAAGAAGGGGTAAGGTATTGATAGGGAGAAAGGGAAAAGTTAAATGACAGTTATTGGGTACTTGCTCTGTCATCTGCCAGGAACTGTGCCAGGTCATATTACCTACATCTCATTTAATTTTCAAAGTAACCCTATAAAGGAAGAATTATCTGTCTCACTTTACACATGAGGGAATAGAGGCTCAAGGTCACTGAGGTCATGGGGCTGGATCTGTACCCAGGGCTGTGAACTTCAGAGTCGATGCCTGTGTAACAAGGTTGGCCTGTCTGATCGATGGGACCCAGAAAATTTGGCGTTCTGCCCTCGGTTTATAAAATGGGCAACTTGTACCTTCAAGTATAAATTGTGTGTTTAGGATTCTAAGAAAGAGTACCCTGTGATGCTTTCACGAATTACAGAGCTGCCCTTCACTGGAAGTAACTAAGCCCCACCTGCTAGAGAACTTCCACCCCAGAGGCAGGATGCTCTAAGATCTCTTCCAATTCAATATTCCACAGCAGCACTTTCTCCAGACAAACATGAGAGTGTAATTTCCCCAAATCACAGCCTCCTGAGAATGATAAACAATTGGTTCTGAGCAGCTGCAAATTTATCCCCCAGAAAGGAAATTGTTGTCTTTACTGCTGATTTGGTACATTTATTGCCATTCATTATTTCTTCAAATTTTAAATTAAAATTTTTTTTTCCTGAGTATAAGACAATTCTTATCAATGAAGGTATAAAACACTTTCATAAACAGAAGTATACCATAGGGCTATAAATTATGAATAGCAAATGTGACAAGTTTCACTGCATCATCTTAAACCTTAAAAAACCAAAAAGCCGAAAGGGAGTTTATTTCCTTGTGCTAAATTTCAAGTATTAGGAACAGTGCTTTGGAGAGCTCTGGGAATTAATTGCAGACTTCTTTGTGTGTTCCATTCCTACGTCGTTAATTTCAATCTAGCCTCCAGCAGTAATAACTCAGAATTATTGTATTGTGTTTATATTGACTTTCATGGGAAAACAGTTTGCTAGAGTTCTAATGGAAAAAATACCCACATCATCAAGCAATACTATAATGAAAAACAAGTAGTCAATAAAAAGAAATTTGTGTTTTCAAAAAAGCATTGAGGCATAAGGCCAGAATTCTACTTAGGTTTGGTCATTTGGAAATATTCTCATCTATAAAATCGATCCATAATTGAGTAATAAGGGTAATATTAATAGAGATGCTTTGAAATGACAATGTGATTTCTTCTAAGGGATTTTCATTAATAATAAAGATCTGGTAAGCCATTTAGTCCCTTTTCTTGTGTCCTCATGACATCCATTTTAGGTAGGTAGGAAAACAGTGGTCCTGAACCTTGGCAGTACATTAGAATCACCTGGGGAGCTCTCAAAAACCCTGATGCCCAGGCTGTACCCATTACTAATTTTTAATGTGAGAGAAATAACAGCACATTTGTGTGCTGATGAGAATATCCTCCCCCAAACGTGTTCTTGTCCTACGTTTTCCACCTTTTCATTTTGGACCTTTTGTGCCAAGGGTGGAGTTAATCAGAATCCCTGGAGGTGGGACCCACACATCAATTCTCCTGATGCCCCAAGTGCTCAGATCATTCATTCCCAATGAACACAGTTGCAGTGCAATGAATAATTAAAATTCCAGAGACCCACTGATGCTCCTCAGGTACTTGGGGCCAACACTCTGCTTCTGCAAGAACCACATGGAACAGGAGGATGAGTATCAATCTTATTTTCAAAAACTTCCAAAGAAGGACCTTCTACCATCCCCCTGTATCCAACCCCTTATGCCCCTAGCTGGACTGAGTATTCTCTCAGTAGGGGCCTCCTAAATCTACCAAGGAAACAGTGAGCAAAAAGAGACCCTGACCTTGAAGTCATCTACCCCTTAAGACAGGGCATGGGATTGGGGTGGGAAAGATGATGGTGTCAAGGAGGAGCCAAAACCTGTCTTTTCATAACTTTTACATTTTGGTCTTAGTTGTTTCTGTCCTCTGAAAATAGACTAAGTCTACTGTCTTTTCCATAGCATGGTCATATAACTAAAGAAGATACGCCTTTAGAGTCATTATCATTCCCTCACCCCTCCCCACCTGCCATACCTGAATCTACTGTCTCTGCCTGGGACAGGGGACTTAGGTATCACCTGAGCTGGCCAGAGCACAGGGGACATTCACTTGTCTCACCATGGGCCCTGTGGACTCCCTTTTTCTATTGAGCCCAGTGTAACAACTCATTAAGCTCATGTTGAGTCAGTGGTCACCAAAAACACCCAGACCTTTTTCAGAGAACTTGTGATCACATTATGTTTCCGTCATCCTCTATTGATGCATTTCATTTTGGAATCAAAGTTCAGTTTTCACATTCTCCCCAGATCGGTCTCATTTGGTTGGTTTGGACTGAGGGCTCAAGCTTCCTAAGAACATTTTGGCTCTTGGTACTCTTATCTGTCATTAGTCCCCTAGGCTTGGTACCATTTGAACTTGTTGCAGAGAGGAGCTGTGTTCTATCCATATCTCTGTTCCTCACATGTGTGGTAGTATGCTGCAATGGTTAAACACATAGTCTCAGACCAAGTTGTCAGGACTAGAATCCTGGCTTCTCCACTACCAACAGCACAGACTTGGGCAAGTTGCATGTCTCAGTTTTCTTACCATAAAAACAGGAAGAACCATAGTACTCATTTCATAGAGTTGTTGAGATGATTAAATAACATGTGAAGAACCTAGAATAGTACTTAGTACATAGTAAGCGTGATATACTACTATTACCTGGTAAGTAGTGCCCAATAATTATTTGAAAAACTGAACTGACAGGCCGGCCCCATGGCTCACTCGGGAGAGTGCAGCACTGGTAGCGCCGAGGCCGCAGGTTCGGATCCTATATAGGGATGGCCGGTGCGCTCACTGGCTGAGCGTGGTGCAGACAACACCATGCCGAGGGTTGCGATCCCCTTACTGGTCAAAAAAAAAAAAAAAAAAAAAAAGAAAGACTGAACTGACTCTTGCTTTAAAAAGAAAAATTGAAATGGTCAAAAAAACTTGTAGTTCTGCAGCTCTTCACTAGAGACCTCCTTCCCAAATGTTACATGACTATTTATTACTAAACATTCTGAGGTCCTAGTAGACATTAAAAGAAGAAGTAGTTACAGTCAAAATAAACTTGTTGCAATTGGAACAGCTCAGGAGAATTAAGAATTTTAAGGATCATATAGTGATAATGAGTCCTTTATATTTTAGACCTTAGGTGCCAAGGGTGGAGTTAATCAGTTCATGGCACACTATCATTAGTAGATGGAAAGAGAGAGAGGTGTCTTAGAACTCTGTGGATCAATAAAATTGTAAAATTGCTTCCCACTTCTCTCATCACATGAATTGTTTGCTACTGAAACATTGATTTACTCGCATACATGTGCATCAGGGTTTCTCTAAAAAATGTGTTGCTCCCACCACCAAATCCAACCTACTTGCTTTTCAACCCTGCCTGCTCCAGCTGACTTATGTCACTACAGCTGGACTGGCCTCCATGGGCACCCACCTCCATCCCATTTTTTTACTCAAGGATTTCCCTCCCACACTGCCGCATCTCTCCTCCATCATCAGTTTTTTTCTCTTTTCTCTTTAACTGGACTCGCTATTTGTTGGTGGTGGAAATCTAGGACAGGAATAGGTTTGGGGGAGGATATCATTCTCATCAGCACACAAATGTACTGTTATTTCTCCCACATTAAAAAGCAAAACAAAACATGATGTCATATTCCCCTCCAGCTACAGCCCTATTTTCCTGTCTTTTATTGCAAAATTCTACCAAAGCATTTTCCAGACTTGTTTGTTCCCCTCTTCCTTTTTTTTTTTTTTTTTTTTTTTTTTTTTTTTTTTTTTTTTTTTTTTTTTTTTTGTGACTGGGTAAGGGCTTGGTGTCGCCCGCACCACGCTCAGCCAGTGAGTGCACAGGCCATCCCTATATAGGATCCGAACCCACAGCCTCCGCGCTCCTCCCAGTGCGCTGCGCTCCCAGTGCTGCACTCTCCCGAGTGAGCCACAGGGTCGGCTCCTCTTTTCCTTTCTTAATCAGGTTTTCAACCCTGCTACTGCACTGAAGTTGCTTTTTGTCAAGGTCACCAAAGACCTTCACATTGCCAAAAACAAGGATCTATTCTCAGACCTTATCTCATTCAACCTACTGTGTGCTTTTGCCTTAGCTGATCACTCCCTGCTCCTTAAAAGTGTCTTTTCCTGGTTTCCTGGTTTCCATCTCTCTTTGTTCCCCTCTTTCAGGTTCTCATCAATCTGCCCTTCTGCACCATGGAGATCAGATGTTGGATCTCTACTCTTTTCCGTCTATATTCACTCTATAGGTCATCTTATCTGGCCTTGTGACCTTGCTGGTGACTCCACTTAAGTGTTTGAAAGACATTTCAAATCAAACAAAGCAAACTCTTGATTTCCTCCTCCCAGATATGTTCTTGTCCTAGATTTCCACCACCAGCAAATAGCAAGCCAGTTACTCAGGCCAAAAACCAATAACTCTGTAAAGATGGTATCATTATTCCCATTTTACAGATGAGGAAACCAAAGCAGAGAGGTTAAGCAGCTTCTAAACCAAGATCTGAATCTAGCTCTGTGTAACTTCCATTGACGACTTGCTGTATCTCTAATTCTTGTGTATTGTCTTGTTTCCCATAAATAGATTGAAGTTTCTAGGGTGCAATGACTGGGTTTTATGTTTCTCTAAAATTCATCCCTTACAGAAACCATTACAATGTGAACTTGAGAAGTACTGGTTTAATGCCAGTTCTCATGATGGCACTATGATGCAGGCAATGAACAGATACTTTGTTTTCCTACTGTTCGTAGGAACACTGAGAAACAGGAGGGAAGTTACTGGAAAAAAGCTATGTGTTGAATCAATGTTAGAATAAAAACTAGTGTTAAGAAATATGCCCTAGGGCCGGCCCGGTGGCGCACTGGATAGTGCGCCACTTGGGAAGCGTGGTGGCGCTCCCGCCCAAGGGTTCGGATCCCACATACAGACCGGTTCCCGCTCACTGGCTGAGTGAGGCGCGGGAGCAACACCGAGGGTTGCAATCCCGTTGCCGGTCCCCGGTCCAGTACGGGGGCAACACTGAGGGTTGCGATCCGTTGCCGGACACGGAAAAAGACAAAAGACAAAAAAAAAAAAAAAAAGAAATATGCCCTAACTTTATCCTTTGGGGCTAGAAGTTTACACTTAAAAGTTTTGACAATGTTTTTACCTTTGGCAAAATGATATAAAATGGGAGTGGTGAGATTTATCTGCAGCTTGTTTAGGAATAAATGTCTTTATTTTAAAGATGTATATGTTATTCGTCTTTTTCTTAGGCTGCATGCTTATGAATTAAAACGTCATTTAACTCTTACAACATCTTAAAAACTGTGCTGAAATATAGTATGGCCTTTTAGCGTAGACTAACGTAGTTTATGCCCTAAGATTAGTGTTTGCTCTTGCTGTTGAGAATTCGAATCAGGCTGCTGACCAGACCAACCACGCTGCACATGCTTGACTTTCACATATGAAGGGTTGTGTTTGAGGCACAGAAAATTAGTTGTTTCCTTTGCTTCTTGCCACAAGCCTTGCTTTTAGCTTTCCAGTCCTATTTATCTTGCAGTATTGTCATGTAGACCCCACGTCTGATTTAGAAACAGGAAAATCATTGTAGAAAGGAAGAATAGTCCCTGTGAGAAGCCACAGACCCACCCAGCTTTGCTTCAACTGTAGTGCTTAAAACTGTTGTTCAGCATGTCTAGGTCTTGTTAAAGGGTGAAGGAAGAGTATGCCGTGCCCAAGTTTTCATGGCACATCTTCGAAGGAAAAGTTCCCCACGATCCTCTCATTACCATTGGAAACAAAATTGGAACTTGTCTTTTTAATTTTCTTTTGCCTCAGCTTGGAGACAGACTTTCACCTGTGCTGTGAGAGGGATGGGTGTGACGTGCTTTCTTTGCTCACTATTTCCTCCCCTGTAGGCTCTAAAGACATGGACTTGTGTATTCTGCTTCACCCTTATTCTTTCTTGGATAGACCCTTGGGCCTACTTCCTAGTTCTCCCTTTCTGGGCTTCAGAGTTCCTATCTGCCAGTTAGCTCTACACGGCTCCACACATGCTGAGCATGCAGAGCTCAACAGTGAATGGTCAGGTTGTCCCTCCTGTGAGGTCACTGCCTCCTACTGGTAGGTCATGTTAACTGAGTGGATTATTGACTTCTGGGCCTGATCATTATCTCCATGGCTGGATTCATCCATTTGCGCATGGCTATGTGTTATGAGACTGTTAGCTGAGCCTGGGCTATAGACTGTGACTGGTTTATATATAGAAATGGAACCTGTGACCTTCACCATCTTCTCCATCCCCAGTTCCATGAACTAAATCACCCACCCTGTCAGTGGATGGCTTCATGCAAAGGCACATGTGACTGACTCTTGAGCAAAAGGGTAAGCAGCAGTCATAGCAACCTACCGAAGTACATATAGATAAAACCAGTGCAGTTCTTAAGAGTCCTTGGTCTTTCCCAAGATTTTGGGAGTTGCTGTGTGTGCTTTACCTCTGCTATAGGTCACCATAGTAGACTGAAAAAAAAAATTCTTTCTTTTTCTTGCCTTCATAGCCTAATTATTGCATGCAACAAATTTAAACCAGAACAGAACAAGTCTATCCCACAGGGACCCCAAACTAGATGTGTTCAGTTAGAACGCATTATCTCTACTGTCCCAATACCCCACCCATCTCTAAAATGTATATACCACCTGCTCCATTCCAGTGTTCTCTTATATTAATTAATATTATCACCATCCACTGTATACCAGATATTTGAGAGGTGCCCCAGTCTCTTCTCTCTCCCAAACATTGCTTCAATCAATTCATTCCTCTTCTTTTGCTACCATTGCAGCCTTAGTTGAGGCCTCCATCGTTTCTTTCCTGGACCATTGCAATAACTTTCTTGTAGTCTCTCTTCCCTGTAACTTTTTATCCTCATCTACTTCTAGAATTACATTTTAAAAACATAAACTTGTTCATGTCTCTTTCTTCATTAAAATGTTTGCTATGGCTCGCATTCGAATCAGGACAAAGTTCCAGAGAACTTGACTTCTATGTTCTCCTGTAGTGTCATCTGCTGATATTCCCTTCCAGAGATTCCATGCAAATAGCCACTTGCTGTTTCTAGAAAGTTCTAGGCTCAGAAAATACTTTGCCTTTGTCTGTGCTGTTCTCTTGGCCTGGAATACATTTCTTACAAGTTGCCTTTAAGACTCAATCCCAAGACTCAACTCAAGACTCAACTTAAAGAGTCAACTCAAATTGTACCACTTTTGTCAAAATTTTCTAACCAGGCCTTAGCCTCTCTCCTCCCCACAACGACTCACTTACTCTCTCCTCTTGATTCCCAAAGGAATACTTCTATTATAGCAGTTAGTACATTATTGTATAATTTGGCTACAGATGTGTCTCTGTGGATAGATTACAAAATCCTCATGGAAAAGTGTTTGCCATTCATTCATTTTAGCACAAAGTAAGATTTTAGATATTGGTTGAATTAATGGATAAAAATGAGTAAATGTATATATTCAGAAATAAATGTTTTAATTGAATGCTAACTTTGCTCTGAGTTTGCTATATCAAATAATAAAAACTAGAGAGAGCTAAATTAAAACCAGAGACATACAATGAGTTAATTCTCGAGCCAGAGCCCTATTTACGTGACTGCTATGACGTATTAAGAAAAAATGTGCTTCAATTCAGATCACTGCTAAAAGGGAGTTTTATTGGTTTTAGATAAAATCAATAGAGAAAGTTACAGGTGTGAAATAAATTAGACTTGTCCAAAATCAAAGTATTTCCAATATAGCTTTAAAGAAGCTGTCTCAACAATGTGTCATCAGACATGTGACTTTTCCTGGTTAAAAAAAGTATCACAAGAACTACTCAATTTACAATATTTCTTCATATTTCTTGCATCCTACCCTCCACTAAATAACCAGAATAGAGGGTTCAAAATTTGGTGGATTTGATGTTTTTATTGCCCGATGTAGGTAAATGGGATGAATTTTGAATAATTCATTATTCTTACTGTGTTTTACCCATCCTAGAGACTATTTATTTCAGGGGTAGCCTTGAAAAGAGGGCAAGCACCAAGATTATGAGAATTTTTTGTCTATAAATTTTTGACAGCCATAGAAGTTGCATAGTGGAAGTAGTCATAATGATCTTCCTGTAAATTAATTAGCTGAAATCAACGGACAACTTATAGCTTTTCCAGAAATGATGATTTGTTGCTTTTTTGCTGACAAGAAAGTAATATGGTCAGTTTTCTTGGTGCCCGTTTTGGACTCTGATGGGCCTGAGCAAGTTCAGGTGGGCCACTGCTGCTCAATGTCATTGAGTTTAGATGTTCTCTGGGTGGCCCCTTGGATGGGTTTTCAAATTGGGATTTTTCAAAATCGAATCTTCCAGATTGTGGAAGTCAGTGGCTTTCAAACTTTTGATCCACTTTAAGAAACACATCTGTCGCAACCCAGTAAACACATATTAATTAAAAGTTTCATGAGATAATACTTCTACTATGCACTTTGCAGGCTGGTTTTTATGTTGCCATTTACTAGCTGTGAAAACTTGGGCGTATTATCCACCTTCTGTTAGCCTCAGTTTTCTCATCTGTAAATTGGGGATATCAAACCTACCTCAGTATTTTTGCTAGGATTAAGTGTAATTAACATAATGCCCAGCACAGTGATGGCACAGTAAATATTTTTCCTCTCTATATAAATAAATAGCATTTAAATAATTTGTATTCTAGAGGACTTGTCTTTTTAACGTGATTTTTCTATTTATTTAAAAACTTATTTTTATGAAGTATTATTTTATGAGGCAATAACTGGAAGCCAGGAAAAGTTAAAGTCAGTTAAAGGCTTCAAACTTAGGAATAATTGAAATCATTCTAATTTTAACTGTCTAGAGGTACTCTTCCTGAATGTATTAGCTATTCTTTCAGCCACTTATTGAAGAAGCTAATATTATTCATTACCAAAATTGAATCCTTGTTAAGTGCCTCAGGGTACAGGGACCAAAAAAGAAGGCACTAATTGAAGTGTATAATATAGGGAATTGAAATACTATGAAAATCTTGATTTTTAAATAGTGTCCTTCAGATGCCTTCTATGGTGAATGCAGATTTAGAAGGATAAGTTCGTTTCATGAAACAGAACTACAGATTCAATGTTTGAAAACAAACTAACAAACACATGCAAGCAATGAATTTAAAAGTGGTTTCCTTTACATGAATCTGACACATGTTGCAGAGGCTCAGGGACACCAGGAGCCGCTTCCTATACCACTGCGCCTCTTTTTGGTAGGAATAATTTGATTTGTGCTAAAAAGGTAACTGTGTCTCTCTTTAATTTTCATAATGCTGCATTAGAATTAAACCTCAAAAACCAAATTTGAAAATAACTTTAAAAATAAGCACAAAGTTTTCACTGGGGCTCATTAATATCTCTTAACTAAATAAGAGTTAGATACGCTTTATCATTTTCAATTTGCTTTCACATTTGAAATTTGATCTTTATAACAATCAGGGCGGTTGGTAATTCAAACATTGTTATCAAGATGCAGAAACTGAGTTTCAGAGAAATTAGATTATTTAAGATGTGTATAAAAAAACAAAACAAACAAACAAAAACAAAACAAAACAAAACAAAACAAAAAGATGTGTATAGCAAGGAAGTTTTAAAATCCCAAACTGATGTTCTTTCAACTGGTATGCCTTTCAAAGACAGAACTTAATAAGCTTGTTGCATTTTGCCATAACACAGATCCCATAGAGACACACTATAATAATCCTTTCTATACATTTAGCAATCGAACAAGAGATTAAATAAATGCAGTGACATCCCTCAGATGTGTGATTTGGCATGGCTTGAAAAGTATTAGCAAAGTTACCTGGGTTGTCTTCTGTATAGCAGGTCCTCCGTGACTGCCACTGACCAACAGGTAGATTTGGAAAGACAGGTCAGCTGAGCAACAAAAAACATTCACACCAAGTCCTTACCTTGTAAGGGGAACCAAGCCAGCAAGCTGAAAACTCTCCACCACATATTGTGCTGGGCTGCTGTGACACTTTGTCAACTTCCTCTAGATTCTGAAATAAATGGAGCTGAGCAGTTTCTTTTGAAGGGGGAGAGGCAGTAGCTCTGTGACCTCATATCTGTCAAGTCCTCCATCTGTTCTGGGAGCCCCTTTTTAGTTAACTGCCCCCAAAACACCCCCTGATGGAACATTTTGGGGACCACATGTCCTCCATTGTGGAGGTGTAAGTGATATGTTGATGACAAAAATTGTTCTACCACAAGTAGGTAGTACTGGTAAGTCAACTAGTTGCAAGGCTTTTGGGGGGAGGAAGGGTAGGAGAGATACTAAAATGTCCCTGTGTAGTGATGTCACCCTTATTTTTACTTTTCCAGTTTATTAGGTAATGATAATTAGACAACTTTTGCTCAATACTTGTGAATATTTTGTATTTCTAACTCTGGCAACAATTTCTAATGGTGATCAGTGGACAAATCTGTTCATTCATGTGTTTACTCATTTTTGAAATCTGTATATCCATCCACCCACCCACCCTTCCTTCCACCTATCCATCCATCCATCCATTAACCCAGACATCCATCCATCCATCCATCCATCCATCCATCCATCCATCCATCCATCCATCCATCCATCCATCCATCCATCCATCCATCCATCCATCCATCCATCCATCCATCCATCCATCCATCCATCCATCCATCCATCCATCCATCCATCCATCCATCCATCCATCCATCCATCCATCTCTCCACCTATCTAACCATCTAACATGCACTTCTCTAAGACGTGATCAGATATAAAACATAAATTCCCTGTTTTTTAGGAGAATATGATGTGGTGGGGGAGACAATATGCAAATAAACAATTTAGGTATTGAATTCTCAAAAACTGAGCAAATTGAGATAGGTAGACTTTCTTTCATTTTTTCCAAGGACACGTGGCAAAATACTAGCAGACTTATGTTTAGAGAACAGAGGTCAGTCTGCAATGTTTGGAAAATTATAAAGGAAATACTACTTACTGATTTTAATTGAAATTACTGTTAATATTCTGTAAATGTTTTGATAGTTTGGGTAGGAAAAATTTTACCCACCAAAAATGTCTATCAAATATTTTGCCTAGTTTAACAGGTAGAAAGAGAAAAGAGGAGATCAAATAGAGTTTAGCAAGATATAATGTAATATTTCTCAAATTGAGTGGTGATATGAACACCTTGGGCCTTTAGCTAAAAAATACAGATTGCTAGGGCCCACCCAGGTAGATGACATTGGAATCTCTCTGGAATGAGAGCACCTGTATGTTTAACAAACTGTAAGGTATCGTAAGGCAGGGAATGAGTATCTTGCATTGTATCATTTTTAAAAATGAAGAATTAAGGAGTTTGCTTGAAATGACACAGCGAGTCAGTGGTAGAACTGAGAATACAACTGAAGACTTTTGAGTCTTTGGTCTGATATATATATGAATACGTACATACACATATATCATGTACATTATTTATGTTTGTTTGGTTTTTGCCCATGAGATTCCCTCCCGGGACTTCCAGTTCTTATATATAATGGTCTGTGAGTGTCTAAGCATTTGATTTTCCTGTTAATGCCTTGTCCTTACTTTAGGCGGATGCTTTATTTTTGTACCTTGCTCCCTCCCTACTCCAGAAAAGAGCATAAAATTTCTCTTTGAGCCTCCCTGTGGAGGGTGTGAATTGCCTATAGCTAGTTAATAATGTCTCACATTTCCACCTAGAAGAATGGTCTTCTTTGTAGGATTTTCTAACACTTCCTGTCAGGGCTTTGCTTCCACTAGTCTCAGCTGTAGCATTATGGAGCCAGAAACATGTCTGGACAGAGGTTTTGGTAGGTTTCCCAAATCCTGAGTTTATCATCTAATGTAAATGAAAGAGGAAGTCAAAAATCACTTTTACAAAAGTAAAAGTGTCATCATGGGACTTCTCACTTTAAACCAGTGGAAAAAACTTGGACCAGTTCTGTGCTAAACCCAGGTAGGGGCCTGAAGAAAGGTTGCTTTGCTTCTCTCTTTTCCAGTTGTGGTTTACTGTGATTTTTCTCTATTTGCTAAAAGTGCACAGAAACATAGGTAAAGTAACAGAAGGTATACAGAACTCAGGTGACTACAGAATAAAACATTCTGAGGTTAAAACCCAAATTTACAATGCAGTCTGTCCCAAATCTATTGATTTAATGTGGTTTTAGTGCAACATCTGTGAACCAAATGGCGTGTTGTTTGAGAACGGAGTCACATGAAATTTGCCAGGTGTTCATTTAATTGTAGCTGGGTAGATTTTCTCTTTCCTTCCCATTCTCTTACTAAGACACAAACCTGATTATGTCATTCTTCTGCTCAGAAATTTTTGCTTCCCTTTTCTCCAGAGATTATAGTCCAAACTCCTGAGCAAATCATTTGAGGCCATTCACACACTGACCCCATCCTAGCTTTTCAGCCTCCTTTTCCACCATCCCCCAAAATACACCCATGGAAAGTTGCTTGTCATTTTTCAAGCATACAATACATTTTTATAATTGTAGTTCACACTACTTCCTCTGTCTAAAATGGCCTTCTTTTCCTGGGAAATTCTATTCTCTTCCAGTGATCAAGAATTATGAACTCTGCAACCAATCTGTCTGGATTCAAAGCCTCAGTCTTCTCACCTGTGAAATGGGCATAATGATAGCACCCACTCATGTGGTGGTTGAGAATTAAAGGAGTTAATGTCCTTAATGTATGGTATACAATAAGTGCTACAAAAGAACTACCTACTACTATCTTCTGTAGTTCCAGAAAAATCAATTCTCCACTTTTCTTAGCTCACATAATATTTTCTTTCTCTTTGTTATGCTAATTTTATTCTCATACATATTATATTTAGTTAAATATCCATCTGTCTCCCTTGCTAGGTTCTGAGCTCCCTGAAAGTGGAGTTTGTTTCATATTTATCTAGTACATCCAAAGGCCTGTCGTAGACCTTTTCATAGTAAAATTGTTTTTAAAATATCTTTATTGAAGTATAACTAACCCAATGAACTTTACATATGTAAAGTGTACAATGTGATACATTTTGACATATGCATACACCTATGACATCATCATCACTATGAAGATAGTGAAGAATCTGCTATGGTCTGAATATTTGTGTCCTCCCCAAATTCACATATTGAAACTTAATCCTCAGTGTGATAGAGTTAAAAGGTGGGGCCTTTGGGAGGTGATTAGGTCATGAAGGCTCTGCTCTCATGAATGGCATTAGTGCCATTATAGAAGAGGCCCATGAGAGCTTGTTAGGCCCTGCCCTTCTGCCGTGGGAGGACATGGTGAGAGGGAACATCTGTGAGGGATGGTCCCTCACCAGACACCGAGTCTGCTGGCACCTTGATATTGGACTTCCCAGCCTCCAGAACTGTAAGCAATAAATTTCTATTGTTTATAAATTACCCAGTCTAATGTATTTTGTTACAGTAGCCCGAATGGATGAAGACAATATCCATCACCCTCCAAAATTTCCTCCTGCCTGTTGTAATCCTTCCCCCCACCCTTCTCCTCTACAGCAACCACTGAGCTGCTTTCTCTCCCTATAGTTTACAATTTCTACAGTTTTATATGAATGAACTCATACAGTGTCTACTTTTTTTGTCTGGCTTCTTCTACTTGGTATAATTATTTTGAGGTTCATCCATGATGTAGTATGTGTCAAGAATTCATTTCTCTTATTGCTGTGTAGTATTTCGTCATATGAATATATCACAGTTTGGTTATCCATTCCCCTGTAGATGAGCTTGTGAGTTGTTTCCCATAGTATAGTTTTTAATAATTGTTTACTAAATTGAATCATTTGTAGGAGAACTTTAAATAAAGGGAATCTGGTAAGTTCCCACATTCGCTTTTTGTGATGATCTAATTCAGAGAAAATATTTAAGGTTAGCAGGAGTAGTTAAATTAAGTGCTAGGCCTTAGTTGCCACTTGAGATGTATATTCTGGTTTGATATCCAGATTCCCCCTTCAGCATGGAGGCACTTGCTCTCCCAGCGTCTGGAAGGATGAAACAGGTCAGCGGGGGGCACCCCTCAGTGGAAGAGACCAGCTCACCCATGGTCACATCTCCTCCATGGAGTGCCCATGAGGGTCTAAAGGTCCTGTCCCCTTGCCTCAAGGTGGAACAACTCTGAATGGAGAGGTTCCAGCTCCAGAGCTCCCCGAGGGATCAGGGTCAGCTGAGATCTTTGTTGACTGCATCTCAGTTCAACTTCTCTCTCTGCCGCTTCTTGCTTCTGGCTCTGCCCAATCTTGCTCCTTGCTGTCACCGAGAACATGCTCCTGTAAACTTCGACACACAAATCTCTGTCTTGGCTTTTGTTTCTCAGGGAACCTGACCCATGACAGCACTAGAATGAGGTTGTCAATGAGGAAGTGAATGAAAGAATGAATGGACTCTCTATTTGAGATGTAAATGCTAAACTTGGTGATCTGAAGTCTAAAAGGGTGTATGACATGATTTTCAAGAAGAGCTTACTTTAAGTTGTAATCTGAGCAATGGCGAGTGAATATCACCCACAGGCATGATATTTAACTAGTGGGAAACCTCGACAAATGTCATGATAGTCCACTGGACTCAGAGATTAAAAAGAGTCTGTGGGAGAAATGCTGCAAGGCAGGCTTGTGGGTGACATGCACTTGTGGTTTGCACGGTCCTTCCTACTCTCTCATTACCCCCACCTCAGTCTGCAGCCCGCAGGGGGCTCAATAGGGGAGGGCAGCAGGTTGTGGCTGCTCATCGGTGTGGAAGGGAAAGGTGAGGTTGGAGCATAGTGGCCGGAGATGACTTTCTACCTGTTTTCTAATGGAAAAGTGTCTGCTGATCACCTCAAGGGGAGGCCTCGCAAATGACAGCTGATTTGTCATGTTGATCCCCATTTTGTGAAATCCTCACATTTTGTTTTAATACCAATAGGAAGTGACATTTGATGGGGTGGCAGAGGGCAAGCAGATTTTAGAGAAATAAATAAACATCCTCTCTGTTTCTCATCATCACCCTGATCAAACTGGGTTGTCCGGTGGAGGGGGGTGAGACTGAAAAAGGAGACATTTATTAAATAGGTGAAAGAGTGAGTGTTTTAAGGGTCAGAAAAGATAGGGGATTTCCCCATGTGTAGAAGCCACTGGGGTTTTTGTTACTTTACAAGAGGGGCCTAAACTTTCTTCTTGACCTTTCGTGGCTCCTGTGGAGAGTCGGGGCCTTCCCAAAGGCCAGCGTAAGAGGTGGGCTCGCCTGCATTTCCCAGCAGATGCCTCGGCTCGTCCACACCCGCTGTCGGGATTCTTTGAGCGCTGTTGTAACACTCACGCACTTAAAACTTGCCCGTGGAGTTTCTAAACCAGAGCAGCAGCCTTTGAAATTAGTCACTGACTCAGAGAAAAGTTTCCTGGGAGCAGCAAAATTTAGGGGGATGAGTATGGGTGTGGGAGGCAAACAGACCTGGGCTTGTCACCTGGGCCCTGTCACAGCTGCTAAGCTATGTAGCTTTGAGCATGCTACTTGCCTCTTGGAATCAATTTCCTCATCTGTAAAATGGGGAAATAATTACAGCTGAAGGTGACTGGGACTCAATACAGTACTCAAAGCGCTCAGCGCTGTGGCACAGAAAAGATCCTCCATAAATCTGCAGCCCTCAGGGGCTGCATCTCATCCCCACAGGAACCCTGGTAGGTTAGGTGTGCCTGGAAAAGGAAAAGGACAAGAAAGCTTTTATTCTTAAGGCTTCTGCCTAGAAATCCTACCGTTGTGAACCTGGGCTTTTATGGGGTGGGAACTTTATTTAAATTGATCAAATGGATCATTCTGAAAACAACCCAAGTGAGAGCTGATTTCAGAAGGAAACTGTGGTTTGGGGAAGTGTGCCACAGAACAGCAAGGGCCAGCACCAGGTCGCAGCTCGGGGAGCTCTGCTGGGACAAGTGACTACCCCTAGAGTCACCATCTGTAAACGCGGGGATTAGATGAAAGCTGTGTTTTGAAGAACCCAAACATCCCCCAGGTGCCTCAGACTTCTGAATAGTTTAAAATTTCTCTAAAAATTTTTTTAACCAGGCATACCAAGGTTCAAATCTCAGCTTTTACACTTACGAGCTGTGTGACTGTGAGCAAGTTATTGAATCTTTCTACGACTCACCTTCCTCTGTTATAAATTGGGACTAATAGAAACTGCTGAATAGGGTTGTCAAGAAGGTTAAAGAAGTTACATGTGTAACGTACTTGGAAAAGTGCCTCATAAATACAAGTGCTCAGTAAATGCTGCTATCACCGTTCCAGTCCCTGGACACCACCAATCTATTAATTTGCTGTGCCGGGTAAACTGGTTTTTGTGCTGGACTCGCTGGACTTAGAATAAAATTCAAATGCGTCATCATGATCTACAATGAGATTGGCAAACTTTCTCTGTCAAGGGCCACATAATAAATATTTAAAATATTTCTAGTACTCAACTCTGCCCTCGTATCCTAGAAGCAGCTATAGACAATATGTAAATAAATGAACAAGTAAAACTTTAAAAGATACTGGAAGTTGAATTTCATATAATTATCATGATGTGAAATAATATCCTTCTGGTTTTTTTTCCCCCAAACATTTAAAAATGTAAAAACTGAATATTCTTAGCTTGCTTGCGGTACAGACAGACTGTGGGCCACATTCTGCTTGTGGGTGACGTTCTGTTCATGGGTGATAGTTTGCTGACCCCGTCTGAGACCTCGTGTCTTTGGGTCTGCCCGCCTCCCCCACTGTCCCCCGCTTTCTGTCATGTTTACTAAGCTTCAGCTCCCCAAGCTCTTCTGTTTTCATCTAGCTAGTTCCATCCCACTGGGGGACTTCTGCACCCAGAGCTTCCTGAATCCCTCCTCACTTACCAGGACCAGCTCCTGCTCAGCCTCACTTGTCAGTTTAATTGCCACCTCCTGCCCCTCATCCCTCCCAAAGCTACCCTCTATCATATTACCCAGTTTATTTCCTAAATAGCATCCATAAAAGTCTATACTTATTTATTTATGTATTCACTGTCTGTGTCCATGCTCCATGAGAGAAGGGACCTTGCTTTCTTATTCGCCACTATAGCAAACTATGTTCCTGCTACCCTGCTGGAAACATAGTGTTCAGTAAATATTGTACAATGATGAATCAATCCTCAACCTCACTATCTTAGTTTTTTTCATACAATGAGTCAATAGTACCCAATCTCCTTACCTTGTGAAATTACTATGATGATCAAATGAGAAACGTGTTTAAGTTATAAAGAGTTATACAAAGAGAAGGTGATAAATCCTCAGGGCAGCCTCTTAGACAAAATCCAACAGCACACTTACTTTCACCATGCTCCTCTTACAGCAGAAGCCAAGTTGCGAGAATGGTCAAGTAGTACTAGTATGAATGAGACCATTTTTATTCCTCATCCCTGATATTCCGCATAGACAAGTGGAAAGCCTAGAGGTTCTTGGGGCCCAGAAAGCAATACCCCAAAGCGAAGGCCTCAGAAGAAGCCTCAGAAGTCAAGTTTTCCTCTGAACCTCTCCTGCCCTCCTGTCTATCAGCCTCATTTTCCCCTGAGGCAAGCCATAGAATCTGGAATCCCTCTTCCCCAAGAAGGGTCATGGATAACCTCTAATCTTCCCCTCTGCTTTTTTTTTTTGTGTGTGTGTGGCTGGCCAGTACAGGCCAAACCCCTGACTTTGGTGTTACAAAGTCCAAACCGCTGACTTTGGTGTTACAAGGCTGTGCTGTAAGCAACTGAGCTAACTGGCCAGCCTTTTTTCCCCTCCTGCCTTTCTACCTTGGAGCTGGGCATAAAGAAATTCTCTGACCTATATTGTCTGATTGTAAAGCGTCCTGCCCCATATCCTGGAGGAAGGAATGCTACACAGAGAGGCCAAGAAGACTGAACGGACAGGCCTGGTTTTCCCCACTCAGTCATTATCATTAGATCATACTTTTCTTGTCCAATCACATTTCTACACGGCTGCACCTGCTTCATAGAACCCAAGTGTAAATATAAACAATTTTCCCCATATCCTCGGATCTTCATTCTGAAGTTTCCCATGTCACGTAGAACTATGATACAATAAAATTTGTTATGTCTTTTCTTCATATTAATCTGTGTTTATGAGGTAATTTTTCAAAGAACCTTCAGGGGGTTTAAGGGAATGTCTTCCTTTGGCCTCTATGAAATTTAATCTTGGCCTTAGGAAAAGCAATTATCTATTTTCTGGCATGTAGTATTGTATCATTATTAGCATATGGTATTAGGTATTTTATATTCATTACTCCATTTGATTCTTACAACCATGCTGGCAAAAAATCTTTATTATGCCCATTTTACAGATCAAATGAGTTTAAGGGATCTAGTAAGCAGCTAAGCCAGGATCCCAGCCCTGCTCTATCTGACTCTGGATGTAAGGCTTCATTGTGTAACATGAGGTTCTTCTCCAGAGACACAGACTTTCTAAATTGCTCCAGTAACACAATGGCAACCAGCAAGCTAAATAAACCATGGCATCTTTTAATGGCCAGGAGCAAGCCATCTGGCTTTCACATGTTTATTTCTGACAAAATGAAGTATTCTATTTCTTCAAGAGGAAGATTGTTTTTTCGTTCTCTAACAACTTTCAAAAAAACCACACACACACAAAAATAAATCAGACATTTTGCTGATTTAAGCTTAAATCCAAAGTACGCTGATGCATTTTCTCTGGATGGGCAGGCTATCTTTACATACATTACAAAAGGGCAAAAAGAGTTTGGGAATCTGTCAAGCAGAGAATAGCTTAGAACCAGCCAGAAGGCTAAACATAGCTGGGTCTTTTGTCAGATATGAACATTAGCTGTTGTGTTTCCTCAGGAAGTAAACTCTGCCAAAGTGGTAGATGGAATGAAAGTCTGTATTCATGTCCTGGGCACAAATTTGCATCCAAGGCTTATTTTAAAATCTTATTAGCTTAACATATCATTACCTCAAAACTGTGTTCTATGGCTTATAGAAAGTAGAAACTAGTTTGAGCTGGATTTGCCCTCTCTCTTACCCAAATTCTTACTCTACAGATCATTTCTGGTGCACCTCCTTGAGGCAGGTAGGGGTGAGGGATAAGGCTCTGATGGGGTTTAGGGCACGCTACCCCAAAATATGGTACCTAGGCATATTAAATATTTTAAGGTGAAGGAATTGAGAAAATGACAGAAGCAGGAAAGTCACACTGACCTTGTCCTGACCTTCTCCCCTGAAGCAGGTCTTAAACTTGGTAAGTTCTCTGACCTTCCCCTGAAGCAGGTTATAAGACCCTTATGTGAGAGATGCCCTTCCTATACCCAGAGGAAAAGACCGTCCTTATCTCTGAGGACACAGGGACACAGACAAGAGTGTGAACAAGCAGTTTGCCCTATCATATGTCTCCTTGACTGTTCACGTTTCATTAAACTAGCATAAAAATACTCAGGTTTGTTTAACCAGGTTTTTTTCCCCCTGGGTCTTCATTCCCTATGAAGGCTTCCATGTCAAGTAAAAAATAAATTTGTGTGCTTTTCTCTTGTTGATCTGTCTTTTGTTAAAGGGAACTCAGCCACTGACCTAGCATAGGTAGAAGGAAAGGTATTTTGTGTCCCCTACAGTCTGCACATGGGACAGTGGAAGCATGTCGGAGCTTACTTTCTCACTCATGGGTGGGTTTTCACCTCCCCAGTCTGGATGACTCAGAGGCTTGACGCCTAACCACAGGCACAAGAGACCACAGTGCTGAAGGAGCATCCTCCCTCTTCCATCAGTAGCAAATGACCCTCTGGCTCTCTGAGATAAGAATTGCACTCTCAATAGACATTTACAAAATAATAATGACCACGGTAACATCTGAAAACATGATAGAATAGAGACCACTCAGAATTTAATATGAGATTGCTCTGGATTGACTAAGGACACATCTTTATTAAATCATCTATGAGCCATTTAAACAGAGATGCTCCTGGAATGGAATGACCTAATTACAGTAGTGCCATAGCTGTATCACAGGGGAAGAGCTCTCAGCCAGGAAAGCACAAATGCCCGGGGTAGTTTACAAGGAATTTGACAGTACAGTTAGATGTGTTTTTTTTTTTTTTTTAATAATTACAAACTTTTTTCAAATAAATATACCTTATTCACATAGAAAAAAAAATGATACAATAGCCTTATAAACAAGAAACTGGTATACTTCCCCCAAGTAGCCTGTTTAGAAAGGTCTATGCATAACCAAAATGCTTTGGGATGGTGTTCCCATCTTGAGTGGCATTCAAAGAAAGAACCAGTACACATTTCCCATTATACAGATGTACCCTGTACAGAGTCCATGATTAGTTGAACAGCTACAAAATTCTGATTTTTGTGTGAGTAATGGTAGCTAAGTGGTACCATGTAAAATATTTGTAAGAACTGACTGATTGTATATGAAGTTTGACTACTCACCACTATAATTTTAAACCTACTTACACCAAACCTAATATTACATGCATTTAAAAATCAAGTTATTTCCTCTGCATTTAGTGGCAATTTTTCCCCCTTCTCCTGAATTTTCATTATAGCTAGTCACTTTCCTAGGAAAATTCAGTATGTTGAAAAAGAGAAACAAATCCGATTTTAATCCTATTTCTAAAAATGAAAAGCATCTGCCAACACCTAAGAAAATATCCCCCATCACCTTTGTAAAGTGAACATTAACCTAAATAGATGTTAAATCGCTCCTTTTCTCACCCTCCTCTGCTAGTCTCATCTCTCCCTGCAAGGCAGCCCTGTTGAACCAGTGCCTCTTCTTTCTCACACGTGTGCTGGATTACAATTTAAATGCAAATAACCCTGAGCCTTTTTATCTAAATTCGTGCAGATTCGGTACAGTTGACTGTGCTGATGCCTGTGAAAATTAAACGAAGGTTCATCTGTATTCTAACACATGCATTACTTAGAGTAAATTCAAAAGAGCAATTCATCACCGCTTTTAAATGAAACACTGGAGTTGCAGAGTGCCTAGGTTACGGTGGAATGCCTTCCTTTTATCACACAGGGAAGCCTTTCTACAAAGGCAGCAAGATAGGAACTTCTCTTATTGTAGCTGTTCAATTAGTTCCCAATGACATTAGGTAATTAAAATGAGACTTCATTTTCATACGAATACAGCTAGTTGAGTGGAAAAGATACATTTATGGTAATGCTAAACACGACGGGAAGACAATCTCTATGCATTCCAAATACCACTGACAAAAAAATTATCAACAATGATTTACCAAACTGACGTTACTCTGGAAGATATATTTTTAAAAATTTTTTTATTTTTTGCAAAATCATCTTTCAAATATAAGGTTATTTTAAAATAATTCTTTGGTTAAAGTATAATTAAAATAAAAAGTAGAAACTCCTCCAAGCCTTTCACTACAGGGTGAAAAATATCCCCCCCTTTCAGCCATCAGATGGCCATTTAATCAGCCATTCAGATTCTGTGAATCTAAATGTAATGGAAAACACTGTAATCTGAACTCCATACTGGGGTGAAGCAATACGCTCCTACCTACCAATGCGGTGATGGTGAAGTGAGCCTGGGAAAATGAAACCCTCAGCTTATGCATTAAAATGTGCCAATTACTCCAGTCCACGGAGGAATAGATGTGGCACTTTAAAATCACGGAAAACGAAATCCTATCTATGAATAATACTGGGGCATTAGCGGATTGATATGGCACACTTGTAGAAGCAGGAAACTGTTTTAGACTTTCAATCCCAGATTAAATCCTTTAGTTAATTTCATTTCACCTAGTTTATTTCAGCTAACCTTCTAGTTAAGAAAAAAAAAAAAATCCTCTGAACAAGAAACCATTTGCTGCTTATCTGGCATTTCCTTCCTTTCTTTTCCTTCCTTCCTCCCCCCCCCCTCCACACACACACATCATTTCTTTTAATAGCATCGACCTCAGATCAGAAAGAACCAGGTTAATATTCAGGTTGTAAATATCAACGTATCATTTTTGTATGAATGTGAAATTGGGTATTGTGGTCTATCTCTTATATTACGCATAGATGCAACATGATTTCCAAAGAATTTCTCGGTTGGAGTTCAAGTTTAATTTTTTAAGTAGGTACGTGTGCAATGAGAATTGAATGTGAATTTAGATCATTTAGGCCACTTTGATAAGCAATTTGGATAATTATAGCAGAGGAATAAACTCTTTCTTAATTATTCAGAAAATTATTTCAGATCTCTGCCTCTTTTTGCTCATGTAGACCATTGCCTAAGGCTGTGTCCCTGTTGGACTAAGGACAAAGAATTGTAGTCCAGTCAAACTGATTTATCAGGTTATCATAGGACTGTGACAACTGAGAGAGATGGAGAGCATAACCTATTCAGGACTCTACTTTAGACAAGTGAAGACACTGCCCAGAACAGACTACTACAATTTCAAGGAAATCTGATGTGAGGTGTTTAAGCATTATCCTGTGCACTCAAAGCCATGAACGCTTGTGGTGGATTTAATTATGGATTGGATTAAACAGTAGATTCATTTCATTGTAAATACCAGAAGAATGAATGGCAGCAGCATTACATTAGCTGTAATGTGACTTTTAAGACCTTTAATGGGAGCATTTCCTTCCCAGACATTTTAAGGTTAAAACGTTTATATTAACATGTCGGTCAGCACAGGGTTATTTCTATACCCAGAAGCTGCATCAGTGTTTGTGCAATGCTAGAAGAAATCACAATTTATTTCTTAAAATGTCAAATTCATGACACATTTCTCTAAGTGACTTAAAAAGATACAGCTAGAATCCTTTTTCTGATATAGCCAGCATCCTTCCCCTTCCTCTTATTTCCAGGGGTCATCAAATTCCTGTTTCAAATACAAGCATAGATTTATTTTCATACACCATATGTTTTATGCATGTGGGTTTTGAAACACCATACATAGATTTGTTTTATGCTAACTAATGTTTTCTTTAAATGGCTAAGATTTCACTTTGCATCGCAGACCATCGTCTGGGGCCGTCAACAATCAGCTAGCCACACAATTAAATAGACATTGATCACTGATGTTTTGGTTTGATTGTCATTTATTTTTCGTTTAAATAAACTCCGCCTAAATGCAGGAAGTAGTTGTAATGAGAAACGACAGGACATGGCTCTCCAGCTTTCCTCAAGTAACCCTACCTCCATATTTTAAATTATCATAGAAAAACAAACAAACAAAAAAGGCAGCACAAGTGCAGTCATGACTGTCATCATTTAAATTAGTTCCCTGACTTCATTACACATACCTGGTATAATTGATGCATGTGTGGGCGTTCTGTTATGGTTGACATGTACAGCAACCTGACCCTTGATATGGTCTGTAAAGATGTCCATATTGCACAGAATGAGATTCTTCCTGACTCAAATAATGTGTATAACATACATCCTTTCAAAATGTCAACATCCTTAACTAGTTAACATTGTATATAAGTCTAGGGGCAAAGACAAGCAAATGACGGTAATATAGAAGTGCCACGGCTCATTAGGCTACAACACAGGTAATCCCAAGCCACTTTATATTTTCTAAGTTCTCTGCACCTACACTATAATACTTCACACATTTATCTGATCTTCCTCTTGAGTATCCAAAAGTGCCTTGGGGAGCAAAAGCTCTTTGTCTCCCCATTTCCCAGCTAGAAGCAAGGGAGAAGGGCCATAACAAGAAGGGCCAGCTGCTCTAGAGAAAGAGTGGCACCAGGGTAAATGCTAGAGTCCTCAAGCAGGTGTCTTGAGCCAGTGACACTGGTGTATGAGGTCTATGGAGGGTAGAATCTGATGTGTAACCTAAAAATTCTGTGCAGTGCATGTTTTCTAATAACCTTAAAAGGATTTCTCAGCTTGGCTTTGCACTGGAAAATGGAGTTCAAAAGAAAATCCCATCCCCAAACTGGCAGCTGAATGTCCCCCCAGCTGGATTCTGGACAGGCATCTTCCTCTTGCCTCCCTCCACAGAGTGGGCCAGCAGTTCTCTTTGGGGGAGTGGGACTCCTTAGGCACACACAGACGGAAGGAAGAAACATTCTCTGTTACAGCAGGTGCCCCGATTTAGGAAGACAATTCTCCAAAGCCATGTTAGCTAAGCAAGAGTCCAGAGAGAATGATTTCTTTCCCTGAATCAAGTCTTTTTCTCATTTACACAGTCTCATCATAAGAACTTTAAGCATGAAAGGAAATATGCTAAATTATTCTGAGCTGTCCACTTAGAATATGGTGCGGATTTTTCCACTGTTACTAAACACACTAAAAGATACTTTTCCAAAAGGCCATTTCTTCTTATTCACGCATGTGGTTTATTCTTGCAACAAGGTCTCTCTCCAGTTGAAGCCCCCAGTTGGTCCATGGGTAAGAGGAAGGATGGGTGGATCTGTCAGCTGCCATATTCCAGTTTCTCCTAATTCTTCACAGGAACAAAACCCCAGGTATGGGATCTGAAGCAAGAGTAGCAAAGAAAGGGAAAATAGAAGACAGAGGCTTTAACTTTTACCACAAAGTTGAGGTGGCCTTAGAGAATAACAGGAATGAATAAGGGCTTGGTAGAAATGCATCCCCTTCAAGAATCAATAAAGAAAATGAAATAGGTAAAACTGATAAATTAAATGGAAGAGTATTTACATAGCAAGAGGATTCATCAAAAAGATCCATTAAATGTTGAGCTCCCCTAGCGCAATTAAGTAATTGATTATAGATTGCTGCTTAATAGGGTGGGAGAAAAGAGGACAAAACTATATAATGCTAAGGTGCCAGGAGTTAATTCCTAATTGCAAGTCAATTTAAAAAGGCAGCTCAAACATTTCTGAAATTATACTTAGACACAATGGAAGATTATTCAGTTTTTAAAAATTCATTTCACCCCTGCTTTATTTTATTTTTTGCATGTGTGTCAGTAACATTCAAAGCTGACACTAACATTCAAAGCTTCCTATCTTCAATAGTCATGGCAATTTCAAAACTTACTTTCGTGAATGTGTCCAGAGCTACATTCATAAACAAGACAAAAATCTCTGCCCTCCAGCAGCTTACAGACTAATGTAAAGGACAGATGTGTAAATAAGCTTTTTTAAAATGACAGAAGTATTTCAATTGTGATTGCACTGAACCAGGTTCTCTGGTGGCAGAGAAAGGAAGTATCTAACTTGCCTGAAGGGAAGTGTGTGGGAGGCCGCTGACCAGAAAACCTCTCCCACAGGCAGCCTCGTGGCCTTTCTGTCTTGCTGCCTTGTTCCTGGGTTTACCTTTCAGAACAATCGTTTTAAATTGTTGCTTTCCTCAGCCTACCTGCGAGGACCTCTCTGCCAGCTAAGCTGTGCTTTGGACTCACCTCTGTTCATCCAATCCAAGGTCCCTAAGGGAAATTCAGACATTTGCTTAGAATTCTTCACTGCTTCCTAAATTTTAGCTCTTAGAAGCTAACACCTCTTTTTCTCTTACACCAGGCCTAATAAAGTGCCTTACACAGAGTGCCACTCAATACATCTCGGTAGAGTGAATCAATAAGTGAATGTTCCCAGCTCATTGTAAACACACGCTTCAAAGAACTTCGCTATCAGCCGGTCACTGCATGGTTATACATCTACCAGCCATAGCAGGCCCCATAAATGCAAGAATGAGTTACCTTTCGGACCATCTGTACAAAGTCCTTGGAGTTCTGAGGTGACAACCCCTGAAGCTGGCAGGTACATGCTTCAAGGGAAGATGCGTGGGCCACGATCAGAATGTTATTTCCTGAGGAAAAAAGGCAAGGAATGGGAAGACTGTTTCCACGAAGATGTATGTAAACTTTGTAAATTCTGGAAGCGAAGTGTTCTGGCGACTTGGACAAATATACTCAAGAAGAACACAATACGACCAGGCAAAATTGCAATATTATGAAAATGCTTTATTATTGTTAAATTTTTAATTGACAGCCTAACTTTAAAAAAAAAAAAACTTTTCATCTTAAAATAATTATAGATTTACACAAGGTTACATGCACACACACACACACACATATACATATGAGGGTACTTCAAAAGGTTCATGGAAAGATTCGTATTGGTTCTATTTTGCACAAACTTTTTGAAGCATGCTCATACATACCAGGGAGGCCCCATACACCCTTCACCCAGCCTCCCCCAAGATAACATCTTATGTAACACTGCCAAACCCAGGAAATAGACACTGGGACAGTCCACACGGCTTATCAGACTTCACCAGGTGTGCATGCACTCATCTGAGTGTATGTGAGTACATAGTTCTATGCAATTCTAACACAGGTATGGCTTTGTGTAACTGCCACCACAATCAAGATTCAGAGCAATTCTGTGTCCGCAGGGCTCTCTGTGCCATCCCTTTTAATACAGTTTTAATGCTGCCACTGTCAAATTGTGAGCATTCGAAACTTTCTGATAATAGATGATGTTATGTGTTGCATATCTGTATGGTAGTGAGTGGCTTATGAGAGAAAACTGGAAGGTGGGAGTTATCTGTAATATCCGTAATGCCCAGGGCTATGTACTGTTAACATTTTTGTGTATATATAATTCCACTCTTTGTTCTGTGCACATAAATATTTTAACTTAAAATAAGGGATAAGAATATGCACAGTCTTTTGCAATCATTCTTTTTCACAAAAAAATTGATAGGTAACGATCAGTCCTAGATATCATTAAATATTTGAGTGCAGCATCTAGAAAATTCAACAGCAAACAGTCGTGAGCCTTGTAGAACACTGCTCTTGGTTGGTGGTAGCAGGTGTGTTTGTGTAGGTGTGTTTGTGTGTGGGTGACCATGCTCCTGGATCAATTACAGGCAGAATAGTTGTATGCTGGAGAACTTTTGGAAATTATAATAGGGAATCTCCTTCACAGGGAGCAAGATGAATAGCTGTAATGAAGAATCCAAGTCATTAAGTACAGTAACTACGTGTGGTGTGTTCTGCTAGAGTATTTACCATTTTAGGTACTCAGAGCATATTACAAATTTAATGTGAAAGCATCTAGAAGAGAGTCTAGATATCTATGTCTCTTCTATTAAGCCAGGCTGCCAAAGCAAGTTGGAACATCTTGAGTAGCTTGTTACCCATGATGGAGAAATGATCACATGTTTAAGTAGGAAGTCCAAAATAATACCACCTACCTTTGCCTTTACATTCGCTTATTATTTCTTTTGTTACTTGGAAACTTCTACTGATATAAGTGTCATAGGATTCCGAAACCACTAATTTGCTGACTGGAATGTGAGGTCTGTAATAGAAAAATGAACAAAGGAAATGAAAACATTTTGATCCTGAGACAAAGCGATCGATCTCATGCTAAACTTTTATTTCAAGACCTTCCCAAAGTTCTCATGTATCTGTTTGCTCATTTGCCTAGAAAGGTGAGAGACACGGGGAAGAGTATTTCCACTTATATGAACGTGAGGTTGAAATATACAGAAATAAAGGCTATACATACGGTGTCACAGAGACCAGTTAAAACATGAGACATTCAGCACATGTTTTACTCACAGGATAACATGTAAGCAGTTTGACTAATCTTACAGACCATCGGTTATTGATGGTCCTATCCCATAGCTAATAGGAAGCGAAATAGAGTTTAGATCTAACTACTTAGATCACCAGGGATTTCCCAAACCTCTCTTCAGGAGCCTTACACACGATAAGCAGCAAAGATAGGTTTTAAAAATAGATGTTAGGTCCGTGTGACTTATGAGCTTATGAAAATTTCACCAGTCTGTTCCTTTTCTTTCTCTCTGATTTTAAACACAGATCATACAGCCAACAGGAGGAGGAAGGGAACACAGTTTCTGTACTTCAGGAGCTGTCTGCATGTGGATGGGGTGGGGCAACTATCGATGTGAATGATCATTATGACACCATCAAAGGCATTTAAGAGAATGATCAAAGCAGGGCCATCTTGGTGACCCCACACATCTCCAGACCCGGTCGCCAATGCTTCTACCACCCTTTGGTATTTAGAGTGTCAGTGTTGTTTCTGGTCCATGAGATGTCTATCTTGTTTTTGAGTACAACTGTGTCATTTAATGTTTCCGTTTTCTTATTGTATTAAGTCAGTCTCCGTTGCTTATAACAAAATATCTGGAACTGGGTGATTTATAAGAAAACAAAATTTATTGCTTATAGTTTCTGAGGCTGGGAAGTTCAAAGTCCATCTGGTGGTGGTGACAGTGACCCAAGGGTCTCACATGGCAAGACGGTGGAAGCAGAGAGAGCGAGAGAGCCAGAGGCAGACTCTCCTCTTTTAAAGCCCTCAGAACCATACCCCAAACCTTCATTTTTAATCCATTCACTGCTGCATAGTCCTACAATCCAATCACCTCTTCAAGACTTCACCTTTCAATTACCATAGTAGGATTTCCTACCCTCTTAACAGTCACAGTGGGGGCTAATTTTCTAATACATAAAACTTGGGGGACACAATTCAAGCTCCAGTGTGTTTCGGAGGGATGTTATTCAATCCACTACACTTATTTTATCTTTCCTTGCCAGGTCGTCAGGGTATGGTGGAGGTGGTGGTAAATTCTCAAATAGAATTTATGTGGCATCTTGATCAGAAAACATTACTACTACTACGATGAGTACTAAAAATTTTATTTACCGAGAGGTTCCCACGTGTGGACCATGCGCAAGCGCCCTACTTGCATTCTTTTGGTACAATCCTCCTTGCAATCCTTTTGTAAATCATGAGTTTACAGATGATAAAACTGAGGCTCAGAAAGGCTACAGCTGCCTCGCCTACATTCACACCGTTGGCAACTCTTGGAGTCTGGATTTGAATGTGGCTCTGTGATCTGGTCTGTGAGCTTATCTTCCATACTGGACAGCTTCTGAAAGTGTCCTCACCAAGGTCATCCTTCTGTGTGCTTGGACTTACTGTCCAGAGAGGAAAGATGCTGTTCCCTCTGAAGGAGCTTGCCCCTCTCTGACATTCTTTCAGCTGGCATGTTTCTACTCGGAATCTCACAGCACTTGGGGGACAGGTGGAGACATGTCTCACCACTTGTTAAGGCTGTACCTCATTGTTCTGTAGCAAACTCTTCCTCTCCTCTTCTCTCCCCATCCCCATGTCTCCCCCAGTTCTATTACCATTTACATCATCTGGTCCCCCAGGACACCCCTCTGCCATGCTGTGACAAAAGGCCACTTTGTATGGCCAGGGAATCATTTCAAGGGCGAGCCCACATTGTGATGTGAGAGAGTTATGTAAGTGAAGAACGGGATAGATGCTGGGGTCTAGTTCCTTCTGATCAGTTCTTGCCTTTGGCGTCTCCCAGAACCTTGAAATTGAACCTGTAAATGTCTCCATTGCCTAACCAGTCACGATGGGCATGGGCCAGAGTCAAAGCTTTCTCACCCATCAGCAGGATGTGTCAGCTGCTAGCACAGCTGCAGGGCCCTTGTACTGTCCGCAGAGTCAGGTGGGCTTCCAACCACCCACTAACCCTGGAACCCAGTGCTCCTGGGACAGTATCCTCCCTAGAACTCTCTCCACCCCACCCTGCTTTGGTCCTCTATCTCGAGCCACACACCAGAGTTTGATTTGTTGCCTCCCAACACTCCAGATCCATGCTCTCCCCCCAAATCCCTAACCTCCTCCAAGTCAGGCCCTGTTCTGGAGCCCCACCCAACTGATGTGTATTTTCTTTTTTTTCCTGCCTTGCTCCTCTGGCCCAGCTCCCTAAGACTAGAGCTGCCTTCTCCATCCAGCCCCTAGGCTGCTCTTGCTGCCTGTACATAATGCTTAGATATTAGTCAGCAGCCTGGTTAGTTTCTCAAACTTGACTTCTAGTCCCACCTCCCTCCTGCTCTCTGCCCGCCCTTGTTGCCAGGTAACAGGACTCTTTAAGCAGAGCTCCCTTGACCCATGCTACCCCAGCTCTCAGGGCTTGCCCCTCTGCCCATCACCGCATGCCTTCAATCATTTGGGTACCAGCTACTTGCTTCAAAGGGCCTGGTCATGTGGCATCATTCATTTCATAGGGAGTCTAATTCTAGGGCTGGGTCTCTCAGTGCTTTAACTTTGGCTTTCTCAACTGATTTACAGAATTAGAGGCTTCATCTCCCTCTCTCCCTCCACCCCCAACAGAAAATGGTTGAGTTGAATTTGGGGTTTCTGAAGAGGATAAGAAAATCTGGAGTAAAGACTGCCCTGATCCCCAGGTTCTTGGGCATTCATCCTTCTGCTTGCACTACTGATGGGGTCTGCGTGTGCAAGCAAGGCTCCACTCGGATGATTCTGGAGACCTCTGCAAGTTGGCTTGGAAAGCACTATAGAATGCACCAAAGGGGGACGCTGAAGACACAGTTGGCTCTTGTTGGCCTGGGTGCGGCCATGTGGTGAGTGACAAAAGTCACTTCCCCAATGTTGGCAGCACCTTGCCCTCTTTCCAGGACAGAGGCATGATGGCTGGGATAACAGTTTATTGTGATTTCCCCCTCAAAAAATAGAAAAGCAGTGGCAGAGAGGGTGTTGAACAAAATGTGAAGTGTATTAGTAGAGAGTCCAATTGATTTAATTTTATTTTTGAGGAATGCTAATTCCTTTAAGGCAAGAAGAAGTAGCACATAATTAATTAATGGCATTATCTGAGGTCTTATTTGCAGAGCAGAAGAATTAGTATGAAAACAAAGATATTGTCTCCTGCCTTAGTCAGGAGCTCACCTTGCTTCATTTGTGGTTTGGGTAGATATTTAAAGTGAAAGCTCAACAGATATCACAAAGAAGAAAGTTCTGCTTATGTTGGTCATTTGTTTCAAATTCTGCCCTAAGAAATAGGAGTTTAATTCCCCACTATAATGGTCCCTCCTCAGAGAGATTTTACAACTATATTATTATTGGTTAATTTTTAACTGTGTACATGTAGATTATTCACCTCTGAGCAATCTACAAACACTTTTTTTTAAGTCCCAGTACAGACAGTCTGGTCTAATGGAAAAAGCAAAGGAACAGGAGAAGACTATAATGCAGATTACAGTGCCTGACAAGCAGAAAATGATCAAGGAAGGCTAGTTGTCATTCCTATCGTTATTGCATGGTCACTAAATGTATAACTTTAGGCAAGCCACTCGAACTCTCTCATATGTAAAAGTGGTTTGCCTACATTCTGAAGTTATAAAAATCATAAATGAAGATAATAAAGAGAATTAAAAGTGTTTTGAAAAATTAAAAGTGAAAATCCAAGGCAAGACATTGTCATCTCCTTTATCTCCCAACAAGGAGCTGAACTGCATGGTCAGTAGTTGGTGCATGCTCCTGGAATGGTTTTATGATCACATGGTACATATAATGAAGTCAGGAAAATCCAACATAGGAGTGGGGTGGGGAATATAATTCACACTAATGCTAAATACAAGGCAATGACAGCTTTGCTCCAGTTTTGGTTTCTGAAGTCATAGCGTGTCTACCACCAGAAGGAACAACTGCCTGTAAGCTACATCCTCTGGCCTGGTGAGAGTGTGGAAAGTATTTCCACATTGGCCTCAGGAGGCAGCAGTTTCGGAGGGTTACCTGTAGGTTGTATCAACACTCAGGCTTGCTGCAGCTAACTCTGATGGAGATATCCACGCAGGTAACGTGTTGCCAGCCACCCATTTCGTCCACTCAAATAAGCCAGGCTCTATGCGGATCTTCAAGTGACTATCTTGTTGTAAACCTTAGAGGTAAAATAAAATGAAGATGAAGGAGTGTCACCATGTTCTCAGTGGAAAAATAAATTATAGGCCAACTTGTTACAGAAATTCTGAATAAATTAGCCATTCTCTTTTGTCTTGGGTGCTGTATGGTGCTAAAGGAAAGTGGAAGCATATGGATCTGGACAGGGTTTTCAATTTTTGTATGTTACAAACACATGAGATTAATACCCCGTCCATACCCCCAGGATGTAGGCCAGCTCTAAGTGGTATCTGATTTAAGGGGAAAAAACACAAGCTATTATTCATATAACTTATTCACTTCTATGACTATTATAATTCCTCTTTCTAAAGTAAATTCCATGATTATCTTACCAAGAAACTTCAGATATTCTCTTCACACTCACTACTCTACAACAGCTTACATTGTATTTGAATATCATGTAAATTATTCGTTTTCTTATCAGAAAACCCAGTGTTGAATATTACATGTACGCGTACACGGGTCCTGTGTTTTATTGTAGTGCAATTACCCTCAGAGTCGGGACTGTCCCTGCTTTGCTCTCTTTACATTGCATGTGGCCTCGTTTTTCTGTGCAAATTTGATACATGAACACCTTCTGGTAGTGAAGAGAAGGTTTACTTAAGAATAGGAGACTTAACTATACTGTCAAATTCTTTGTTGTCTTGTCTATTCCTGGCTCATTGGTTTGGTATAAGTGAACAGGTTGACTCTGTTTCTTTCAGTTTTCTTTCCAGTGAGATGAGAATGGGGATGCCTGTAACTCAAACTTGCACAGATTTTAGGGTGAAAGTGGAGTATCTTTATAGCAATGGTTCTTTTAAAGTCTTTCCAACTAAATCAAGAAACAAGGATGAGGCCGGCCCGTGGCTCACTCGGTAGAGTGCGGTGCTGATAACACCAAGGCCACGGGTTCGGATCCTATATAGGGATGGCCGGTTCGCTCACTGGCTGAGCGTGGTACTGACAACACCAGGCCAAGGGTTGAGATCCCCTTACCGGTCATCCTTTAAAAAAAAAAAAAAAAAGAAAAAGAAACAAGGATGATTAAGATTTGAGACTTCCAATAGTACTACTGCTGCTGGAAACAAGGCAAACAACAGATCAAAGCAGGGGAAACTATTTGACTATTTAAGTGTGAGGAAAGGATCACTCTCTATAAGCTCTAAATATTTTGCAAGCCTACAACTCATCCAAGAAAGCTTTAAATTCTCAAGAAAAACAGTATTAGTATACTCTCTTTTATCTGGGTTATGCTGCGAGAGTATGATTTTGTGTCTTGTGCAAGGTTGTCTTCTGAAAGAATTCTTGCTAAAAATTCCAGGTTCGAAGCTTTCAATTAGCTAATGTCCCAATACTCTAAGATAATTTGGATGTGGGGCTGCCTGGATACAGAAAGATGAAACAGTTGACTCTAGTCAACCTGAGAGTCTTACCTTTCAAGATATTGTGTGCAGTCTGAACGCAGCGTAGGGATGGGGAGGAATAGACGTGATCAATAATGGTGTTACTTTCTAATAAGGCTTCACCTGCAAAGAAAACCAAAGAAAAGTCAGTCTGATGGATTTACACAGCCTCAGCTTGATCCTCCTAGCGAGGGGTGCCCAGCAGACCCTGTAAGCCTCTCTTTCCTAGTGGAGGCTCATGAGGAGTCAGTAGTGTCAGTCTTGTTTCCAGCGATCCCCTCATCAGTGTTTCTATGCCAGAGGCCAAGCAAGAGACCCCTTCGTGCCTTTTTCTTTCCTTCTCTCTGGTGCTAACAAGAGGTAAAGTGTCCCTCTAGGAAAGACCTAGAAGCAGAATAATGCTCTGACTTCAAACAAGATAATGCTCTAACCTCTATCTTGTGATAAAGGTGAGAGGGTTTATATTGTGAAAATTAGGCCTTGTTTTAATTTTATTCTGTGCTAAACAAAATCTCAACTTGTCATATTCTTGGACACCAGAGATAAATCCCAACACCCGATACTTCAACACTTTCCTCATGGAATCCACTTCTGTTCTCTACCGGATAGAGTCCAAACGCCTTACTGGGATGATCGAGGTCTTCCCTGAACATGTCTTTATCTGTCTCACCAGGCTCATCTCTTGCCCTGCCTCACCATTTACACTGTAGAAACAAGACAGGCTTCCCCTGTCCTTTCAATGCTGTTTCTCACTTATGACTTTGTTTATGTCATCCTTCCCACTGAGAACGCCCTCCCTCCCTCCTGCTCCTTCTCTGCCCCACTCACTTCTATCGCAGGTCCCAGCTCACCTCTCTTCCTCTCTTGTATGTCTTTTTTTTTTTTTTTCCTTTTTTTGTCTTTTTTCATGAATGTAAAACTCTATGCATAGCTCTATTACTAAGTATACCATATTGTATGATATTTATGCACGCATAAGTTTATTTCCCTGAGGGTGGGGACTCACATTCAGGTCCCCAACTTCTAGCCCAGTACCTTGCACAAAGAAAATGATCAATAAATATCTGTGAAATGACTGAACAAGACAAGGTGCTGTCTCTGCATGGCAGGTAGGGAATGGGCCTGCAGAGACCTGAGCATCTGAAAGTATCAAGTGGCCTCCATAAATTCAGCAACTCCAGGGCTCCCTCTTCCTTGCCCTCGCCCTATTCTTCTTTTTCCTTTTTTTTACAATTTTACCATTTTTATTTTATTTTTTTGCAAAGTACATTTTTTATTGGTTGTGAATATTCATGAGATGCAAAGCTGATTGTCACCACTCATGCCCAAGATGTGATGGCCAGACCTTGTCCTCTTCTTACAGCTATGTTGGCGGCTGCTGTGATCTTGAACTAGAAGCTGACCTGTTCGCTACACCAGTGACATAAGTAAACCCAGCCTGACCTTCCCCGTCCTTGGATCGTACACTCTCCTTGATAGGGACCACACCTTATTCACTTTGGGAAACCAATCCAGTGCTGAGCACAGTCTCCTGAACCGAATTGTTGTGTAATAAATTCCATTTAGATTGGGAAAATATATTACTTCTAGGAAAGTTATAGAAACCCCCTAGTGGCACCAGTCTTTGAAGGAGGAGCCAGGACACCCTGTGCACCACTCCAGGACACTTACCCACTAGTCTTGCTTGCATACATCCGAACACGGTGATGGGGGCATCTTTCTCGTAATCCCGGAAGCCACCACTGCGCGGAGGTAAGCTGAGAGGCATGTTCAGGTTGGTGCGTATGTAGCGGCCTGGGGAAGAGAGGGTCAGACGTGGGGGGGCTACAGGAGTGTCTCGTTTCCTTAGGACTTCCCTTGCTGATCCTGACACTTTCTCCACCTCCGTTCCTCCTGACCAAAGAGACCAAACTGAGCTGTCTGGAGCTGATGGAAAACATTGAGACTGACACTTTCTTCGGTAGAGTGACTTGGAATCCACTCTTCCATTCTGCTGACAAAAATGATGAAAGTAGTTTCTAAGTGATTAAAGTAACAACCAGACACTCTAAAGCAGGTGGGATTCTCTGATAAACAAGCCTCTCTATCTTAAAATGAAAATGGAACAAAATGAGCCAAAGCCATTTAATGGAGGGAACTCTGGCCATGGGATCAGGACATGTCTCTGAGGCTGACTTTGCCATATGACTGTGGGCAAGACATCTACCTTTTTTGGTCCCTGGTCCCCCATTTTAGATAGTGGGAATAAGGACACTATAACCTCTTCCCTCAAACTCAAGACAACGAGGAAGGACTTCCAGATTACAGGCATTTTCTATAGCACACAAGCCCATAAATGACTCCATCTGGATAAATGTAGCTTGACTATGCCCCCTAGAGGCCATGATGGGTATGCCAATGCTGAGTAGGCCAACAAACCACTTACCTTTGGCATCAAAGCACTGGGACAGCCAGTACTTCCCAAACACCACATCCATCCTCTCACCGTGCCGACATACGAAGAGGCATCGCTTTTGAGGGCCAGGCTGGCTGTTGACCCTCAGGGGCTGCAGAGAAAAAAGAGCTATTAGTGAGGAAACATGTGGCAAAGTAGGCATGTCCTGGAGCCAGGTGCCAGGTGAGCTGAGCTCTGGTACAAGTTATGCTGAGGTAGGACCTGGACAAGCCCCATAACTGCCTTGGATTTAAGTTGGCTTATCCGTAAAATGAGGGTGGGAAGACTCATCCTACAGACCTCACAAGTTATTTTGAGGCTCAAATGAGATAAACAGGTGCTTTGCAAAATAAGAAGGTTATAAAAATATTATCATTGCTGCTGTAGTTGTCATTAGAAGGAGTAGAATTTGGCCAATACTAAAATATGAAGGTCACTTGAGTTACAGCTCAGAGACACTAATGTAGAGATAGTGTCTAGTGGGAAGCTTCTTTCCCAAAAAGGACACTTCATCAACTTGTTCAGGGAACAAGGACTTCTGTTGTCACAAATGTGTCCTCCTCATCTCTAAAGGCTACCCAGACCACCACATGGTCGTGGTCTGCTCCAGCAACGAGGCCCTGTTTTGTCTATTCTAATCACCACGTGGGCTCTGTTGTCTGACTACATACACGTTGGTGTTCCCAGAAACGGTTCATGAAGGACAACTGCCACCTTCTGGGTGATGAAATAGGTAACTCTGGTCAAAGGAATGTCCAAATGACTTTGGTGTCTGTAACTGCTGGGTGGAACCTTACAGATGTTTCTACATTCTTCTTACTGACACAGTCAGCAGTTCCCAGTTTCCTCAGTGTTCCTAGGTCAGCGTTGGCCAGCACTTTACATTAGCTTCTAGTTGCTCTAACAAGGTTAATGTGTAGAACAGTGGCAGGAAATGTCCTATATGTTTCCCTTAATTCAAACCCGGGGATCCAACCAAATGGTCTACTCTCTTGATCCTCAACTGCTTGAACTTTCAACTTGCCTTTGTCTATGCTGTTTAACGACTACTCCCCACTCCCCCATCTCCAACCTTTCTTGGAAAAGCTAACATATATGGAGCACTCACTATATGCCAGCTATTGTATTAACAGCCTTATTTTACTATTTCCTTTAATCTTCATGACAATCTACAAAATAGATACAACTATGGGCATTATTCTTACTTTAGAGATAAAATCTTCTTCTCCTCTCTCTGTGGAACAACCTAGACTCAGGTGCTGGATGTCACTGTCAGTCCCACTCATCTGGCTCTTCCTCACCTTGAATTTATGTATCTCTTTTATAATCTTGTGTACTTTCTCCCCCAGAGATCAGGGACCCCTTGGAGGCAACGAGGACAATGCCTCATTCTTGTAAATAGGTTCTCAGTCAACCTGAGTAGAGGTGAGGGTGGGACCCTGACGATCAGCCTTACCTGCATGGGCTGGCAGATGATAGTTAGGGGTGGCGTCTCCCCCAGTCCCTGGTCCTCGTACTGCCGTCTCTCCAATGCTCCATCACCAAATGTGAGAGAGTTGGACGATGATGTATTTAAGATCGAGTAAGACCTGCGGAGGAAGGTAAGGAGATGTTAACTGCTCTGGTCAGGAGTCATCAGCACTTCATCCTGGGGCCCATCGGGAGTGTGGGAATGTGTACAAAACACTCTCTGGGTAGTGCCATGGCTGGGAACGCTGAGCGGGGGGCACCCCATTCCTGGGGAGGAATATCTAGTTTTACACTAAAGTTAATAAAGCAGGAGTAGACGGATTTTCATACGGAGAACAGATGTGTCATCCCTGTGGGCAGAGATGGGGCACAGTGATTTGTGTTTATTAGGATACCACGGGCGTGGCTGGCACCAAAGGCATGTTTCATAAGGAGGTATCAATTATGGACCATTGTTTCCAGCTATTTTTCTGGCTCAAAAGAAATAAACAGTTCCTATTGCCTTTTATTTTTTTCCATGGTAATTTTCATCTGAAGTGAAAGAGCGACAAAGGAACGTTACCACCTCCACTACTTTTACCTGTGGCTCAGCATGGTCAGGGAAACTTCAAGGCCATTATCCCCTATTCCACCCTCTTCAGTCTCGGAACCCTATCTGCACCTCAGCAACACCTCCAGCAAGATGATTAAAGACAGAATTGTGGCGGAGCAGAGCATTCTCACCAGATGTTTAGAGCTGTGAGCCAAGAACTCTCATTTCTGAGTGTAATGCTGTAACTACGGAAGCCCCAAAGAGGTCTTGCTGAAAGGAAGACAGTCAGAACATGCCACGTTTAAATCATCGTGAATAGTAAGACCTCCAAAAAGCTTTATCTAATAAACATTGCTATTTAAATATAGTTTTTAGGCAAATCCAATGAACCTCTTTTGTATCACTGCATAGCGTCAAGGCAAAGTGTTTAAATTTTAGATTTCTCGTTTCTTTACAACATGGGTAGCCATATGTCCCAGTTTGCCCAGGACAGTCCTGGTTTGTTTCCATCGATCCAGCAATCTGTCCAGTTTAGCACCTGTTCTGGATTATTCATTTTTAACACTGTATAGTATTATTATTAGAATTTTATATTTGAAAAGAACTTTTCATATTCATCAATGTGATAAAACTAACTGGTTAGTAAACTTTTTTCAAAAAATTATGATTTTAATATCTTAGCACCCCTTAACTCTCAGAAGTGGTCCTTTGTTGGCTATACACAATAGACTCATTGTACTTATAAACAAAGGTCTCAAAAGCCTCATAACCTGAAAAAGTGATTTTCAGTCCTTGTGTATATGAAAATCACCAGGGGACCTTTAAAAAACACTCACGCCTGGGCCCTACACATTGTGATTCACTAGGTGTGGGGTGGGACCCAGGGACCCATCCTTCAGCAAAGCTGCATCAGTAAGTCTGATGTGTAGCCAGATGAAACCTGTTATGGTAAAATTAAAGTAACGGTAGCCCCAGGAAATTTTGGCCACTCACACAGTCTAATAGACCGGCTATTCTCCTTTATTTTAAACTGAGATTTTTCCAAACATCACACAATTAAAGAAAATTCAGTTTTACTGTCTGATTCATCAGAGCTTCAGGGCTCAGCGTGTCTGGCTCTCTGGAATCGTGCTGACATCTTGCTCATACATGTCTCTCATTTCTTTATTTCAGCCACGAAGACACGAACAGGATGCCTTCTCTCCCTCCTGCCGCTCACTTGGCAAGGAGAACAACAGCCACCTTCCCTTCTTCACTGTCATTGTAATTAAAGGACCTGACTCACTCTGGGACAGCTTGGACTGTCAGTTCCAATAAGACAACAGTCAGATGCTTTATGTTGAGAGCAGTGTAGGAAGGAAGCCAGGCCTGACACCGGAGCATCTTCACAGGCCCCCGGGAGGTGCTATCTCCTCCCTATAACACACTAGGCCGGTGATAAGCCCAGAAGGGCCAGGTGGCTCCCCCTCCCTGCAGAGCACACAATGGGGCTTCACCAACTAACAAATACCTAGAGATACTCAGAATCAGGCAAGACATGCAGTGAGGATGGCAGGAAAATACTTCCTTAGGAGGGACTCAGAGAGCTGAGAAGCGCTGGATGGGGAGGGGTATGAAAGGTCATTGACTTGAAGTCCCCACTTGCTGCCCACATGCCACCTGGGTCATGCTTGAGCACCGCCCCTGCCCCAGGGCTCTTCCTCCTGAGTCCATCTTTGGTCAGGGGTGGGAGAAGCTCTGTCTCACAGTGAAGCTGCATTCCACCTGCTGGAGTCATTTCCACCTCTGGAGTTAAATAGGTAAGTGCACTTAGTTCATCTCTAGGATTGCTTTTGTGAAAGAGGCATTTGATCTGATGGGCATGTATGTGAGAACATGATCCTGACATTGATCCATGGAAAGCTTAGCCCTTTCTTGCAGTCTTCACAACACTGCAGGAGGTCAGTGCAATTATTATCCCCACTTTACAGATAAGCAAACAGAGGCTCCAAGAAGTAATGTAACTTGGCCAAGGTCACACATCTAGTAAGGAGGAGAGTTAGAATTTGAATCCCAGACTACTGGAATCAAAACTCAAATTCTTAATTACAATGTCCTAATGTCTTTTTTTTTTTTTTTTTC
>NW_007726589.1:283294-287020 GCF_000696425.1 Galeopterus variegatus | reverse complement strand
GGGAGCGCCGCCGCGCTTCCCAAGTGGCGCACTGTAGCAGTGCGCCACCGGGCCGGCCCCACAATGTCCTAATGTCTAACGTTAGTGTTCCCCCACTCTCAGCAGGGTTGGCTGTGGAAGCTGATAGTTTAATTTCAGACATGGTTCCCAGGGAAATAAAACCAGTAGTAATCTCTCACAATAAAAGGAGATGACACGTAGACCTCCCTGTGATCCCTGATAGTCACTTAGGTTCACCATCCCTCAGCCTGAGCTCTCGTTTAGGGAAGAGCAGGCTCTGTGGGGAGGCTGGGAAACGGGGCAGCAGGGCTTCTCACACGCACTCTTCCCCACGTGGAGCCCGACTTCTAAGAAAGATCTGGGTGCGGGGCTTCATCAGGCAAATAATCTTCTAGTTCTCAGCTTACTCAGGTATGTTTTGCTTTTCCTGTTTTTATAGGGATAAAATGGTGACTTTGGAAACCTAACTTATGTATTTTGATCTTCAGAAACGTTTCGGAAACAGCAACTGTCTGGGGAACATGAGGCAGCTTTGATCCTCTAATTTGTGCCACTAAATGCCAATGCTCGTGGGGTGGGGTAAGGGGTGGAATGGAAGGGAGAGGAAGGAAGGCTGGGGGGCGATGCAGGAGGAAAATGTTCTTTCCCTTCTTTGGGTTTGTGGTTTGTCTGCTTGTTGCTCACGAGGGTCGGGGACCTTCTTTTCTTTTCTCCCTCAGGCAAAACACTCGCCGAAATCGCCCCTCTGGGCTTTTCTTTGCCGGCGGTAATAACAATGTTAGCCACCATGCAGCTGGCGCTCGCCGCTCCCGCCTCTCAGCTATGTTGCCACATGGCAAAAACAAGAGGGAGGAAAAACAAACCAGCAGGCACATGCTGGCGAGATGCCCGAGTGTGCCAGGGAAGGACTGGCTCTGAGCTGCTCAGATAAGAACAATAGCCTTTGTTGCTATTTTCTCCATAGGGACAAAGCTGGCCATGCGACATAGGCCACTCTGAACATGGGTTTGGAGAAGCAGTAGTGAGGGGTGGGTGGAACGAAGACTGGGGGACAACGTGCCCCTTTTCGATTTGGCAGTCACCCGTTACCTTAGACATAATCTCTCTTGTCTAGGCACGAGTGTGCCAAGTCTGGGGACTTGCTCAGGGTCATCTAGCAAGTGAGGGGTACAGTTAGGGCCCCGGCCTTTGAAACTGCTTTCAGTGTTCGTCTGGCTGGCATAGTAGGAATCTGCCCAGCTGCCCTGGGGAGTCAGACCACCCTGAGTAATGACCCAGGACCAGGGGGACTGAAGCTCTAAAGTGGTGAAGACTCAACATTGGGATGGCACCACCCTCAGGCAGAAGAGATGGACCCCAGGCAGCTTTGGTTTCATCTCTGGTCAGGAACTCAGGCAAACAGCTACATCAAATGAGGCAGGCAGAGTGATGTTTCCCATGCCCCAGTCAGCTCTTTCCCTGGATGTCTGGAACCAATACAGCCTTCTTCTCCATTTACTGTTGCTGCTGCCCAGTGTGTCCAGGATCAAGTCCACGTCCCCACTACCTCCTCAAAGTCTGCTGTAGCAATATTCTTTAAAAGCAGCAGGCAAAGGTCTTTGAGTTGCTTACCCATGAAAGATCCAGGTGCTGCATTCATCAGCCTTGGTAATGTAATTCTCAGGCAGGAGTCCAGAACAGCCGGTGGTTAAGGATGTGCCGTAGATCCAGCCCTCGCTGGTGCTGGTCTGCTCCATGGGAGACATGAAGATGAAGTCCCCAGGGACCAGCTCCAGCTCATCGTCATTCTGTGGGGTGTAGGGGTAGATCACCTGTAAGGTCTGAAACAGGAAGAGAGAAGGAGTGAGACCCGTGTGATATTCTGAGCACCTTGAGGGTGGGCTGTGTGTTCTGCTTATTTAACAGTGCACACCTCTGGGTGGGGACATATGAGGAGCCCCTGGTGTCTGCAGGCTCTGAGTAGATTTGGATTCCAATCAGAAAGCACTTCTCTCTTCAAGGTGTGTGTGTGTACCTGGCACTACGGGGTGGTTCCAGGCTTTCTTTCATTTCCCATCAGGATTCAGATATGGCTTTTGGAAATTCGTGTCAAAGCCCATGGGCTCTCCAGTCAACAGCTGCACAAATGGACTTGGACCTAGTTTTCCCTGCTCCATCTGCTGGGACAGGCACCATAATAGACACTTGAAACCAGCTCATGGGAAGTAAGTCTTCCATGTGGGGGTTACAGATGGGCCAGGTGGAGAGACCCTCCTATAGGAAGAGTCTGGGAATAAAGTATTCCCCTTTCTAGGTAACTTAGTTTTTTATACAAGACACAGTTCCTGCCTTCAAGGAGCTTTCTTTAAACCTATAGTTTTAACAAACTCTGAAAGAAAAATGTGTTTCCTAGACATCAGTGTGGGCGTCAGCGTGTAACCAGCTTTCATTCCTGAGCAGATAAAGAACATATGTTCCTTCTCTGGGCTCAGAAAAAGCCCCCAAGGACAACCACAGGCCATGCCACTTGTCTGATTAATTCCATGTTTTTTTCCGCCTTCCTTTCCTGGTATACATAAACATCACGGGCATAGGCCTGAAGGTACTTTAGAAAACATTTATTTTACTATATTTTTAAATTAACAGCAAGTGACCTCAATAGTAAGGAAAATATTTCCTATTCTATTTGTTTCACAAGGGACACCAAGATGCAGAATCCTTTAACAGCTTTTTCTGAGGTTCCAAAGCCGTTTGTGGCAGGCTAAATATTCTGGTTCCCACCTTCAGATTTGTAAATTTGGCCTCAGTTTTCTCATCTGTAAAATAACACTTGGACTATAAATGTTAAATGAAAGAGTTTAGGGTTCCTTGGTGGCCACTTTCTCCACTTCCAGGTGCGCGGAGGTGGTGTGTCCCCCACGCGCTGCAGGCTTGCGCGGCCGCCGGCTCGTGATTGCTTGCGAGGCCGTCGGAAGCCAGGACAGTACCTGGGGCGAAGCCAGCGCCGCGCTCCGCCCTTCCTACCAGTAGGCCGATTCCGGTGGTAGCATCCGGTAGGGAAATGGTCGTGCTTTCGGTGCCCGCCGAAGTCACTGTGATCCTGTTAGATATCGAAGGTACCACAACCCCGATTGCTTTCGTGAAGGTGAGGGGCGGAAGGGAGCGGGGAAGTTACTTACGCTTTAAAACAATTAAAAATATTTTTAAGTTTTGCAGACCCTGCAGTAGAGGCACGAGGCTTAGGAGAGGCGGTGTGGCTTTGCATCTGAAAGGGGAGGAAGCAGAAAGGCTGCGGCGGGTTACGGGGAGGCTTTTCCTCAAGGCACCATCTTCTCCCTCCCCCGACCTTGCTTTCTGTTAGATGCAGATGGGTGGGAAGGGATGGAAGTGGTCGCGAAAAAAGGCTCAGGGGAGCAGGTCAGCCGGAGCGGGGTGAGGCGACTTGGGCCCCCCTCCCCCGGTAGGTTTGCAACTGGTTCACTCCGCAGGTGCCCGCTTTCTGTTTAGTCTGGCGAGGCGGTGGTCGCGATGTAGTCGTTCTTGCGGCTTCTAGTCCCTCAACACGGAAAGATTGAAATATCAAGATGACTTTTCCGGTAGTGCTGGTATTTTGGGCGGTAATGGTTGCTCTTCGGCTCTTCCAGTTGCACGCTATTATTTTTCTCGACTAAGCTCTGTGCTCCACAGAGCTGATTTATTGAGCTATAGAACGAGTCTTAAAAAAAAAAAAAAAAAAAAAAAAAAAAA
>NW_007726589.1:265488-283187 GCF_000696425.1 Galeopterus variegatus | reverse complement strand
AAAAAAAAAAAAAAAAAAAAAAGACCGGTAAGGGGATCTTAACCCTTAGCTTGTTGTTGTCAGCACCACAGTCTCCCGAGTGAGCCAGGGACGGCCCTAGAACGCTTCTAGATTCTGTTTGTTTTCCTTAGAAAACGATGGAAGCTTGAAGCTCTTGTCCAAAGCATTTCTCCTAGGATGTCACTGCTAACCAGTACTTGTCTACACCTTATTTACAAGCTTAGAACTTTGCATTATAGCGGGCTCCTTTCATATATACAATGTATTCAGTTCGTCTGCCAGACTAAGTAAATATTCAAATGTTAGTATAATTTTTGGAAGAATTTCTCAGGCCTCCTCTTCTCTCTGTTTGACTTCCAGAGGTTTTAAGAGTTCATTTCAGACACAAGTATTAACTACAGATGCTTCCATACAATGAGTCAAGGGATATTGTTTACAAAGTAGGTTAAACCCATCTTCCAAGAAATTGAGGAGCCTGAGTTTGAATTTCTGTTTGAGTTTTTTTTTTTTTTTCATTCTTCGGCTGCTTTGGACATTCTATTTTAGTTTAATTTATTTTTAAAAATTACCTGTACAAATGATTTTCTTGGTCTTATAATATAAAATCGGTGTACATTTTTAAGACTCCAAATATAACAACCACTTACAAATTTTTTAGAAGAATCATAGTACCTTGACATCTTAGCAAAGGTTCTGGAGAAATCTAGTTAGATGTTTTTCCCATTTCTAATTACACCAAAGACCTATGCAGAAAATTTCAGGATTGTCCATGCTGATAGTTGAGTTGACTTTCTTTTTTCTTGTTGATGTAACAGAATAAATGCTTTCTTGGTTTTCAAAGAAAAAAGGATTCCTCATTTTGTGGTTTACAGTTTACATTTCACTAGCTCCGATCTGGCTTTTTCTCATCCACTATCATGAAAAGACCAGTGGTAATGACAGGCGAGGTAGTGATGTACCATTCTTGGAAGGTTAACTTGGGGAACAAGCTTCCTCATATAAATCAATTTTGTTCTTAAAAAATAAAAAAAAAAAGCCTCCCCTGCATTTTTCCTTCACTGTGTTGTCCAGATGACAGTATGAGCCACTTGTTGGAATCTTTGTGGCAGACTTAGTCTGGGATCTGAGAAAAAAAATGCTTTAGTAGCCTGAATAAATTTTTTTTGACACCAGACTACATGCAAATTCAAGGTAGGCTGTAAAAGCATGATTCAGGGATCTTGTTTAAAGGGTAGTTTCTTGTATCCTGTCCTGTAGTAATGTCTACTATTAATTATTATTATTCATACTAATTGTTAATCTTATTATAATTTGTCACACATGAATCTACCAAAGCCAGTGTTTCTAAAAACATTTTCAGGTCTTTGTGGATGTTCATGGTATTTATGCAAAAAAAAAAGATTCCATTAAATGTACTTTTGGGAAATGCTAGTCTGAACATTTTCACCTAGGTTTCTTTATTGCATGACTTCTCAGAGCCTTTGTATCTTACACACGTACACACACACACACACACACACACACGACTTTGTGAGTCTTTCAAAGAGTGGCATTTCACAAATTTACTTGAACAAAAAACTGTTAGCAGAGTAATCTTCTGAATACCTTTCAAAGAGATGCTGAATTACATCCTCTTAAGCCTCTGAGCACGGAGCTGGGAGTTGAAAGATGTTCTACTTTGAGCTTCATTAGTCAGAGTAGCTGTGTGAACTTGTAGCCATGCTTCCTGTGGAATGATGGAAGGAAATGTTGAGTACTGTATACGTTAGAGATACTTGACTCATCCCCAAAAGCTGTGAGATGTATGTATTATCTACATTTTTTTTTTTTTTTGTCTTTTTCCGTGTCCGGCAACGGGATCGCAACCCTCGGTGTTGCTCCCGCGCCTCGCTCAGCCAGTGAGCGGGAACGGTCTGTATGTGCGATCCGAACCCTCTGCGCTTCCCAAGTGGCGCACTATCCAGTGCGCCACTGGGCCGGCCCCATATCTACATTTTATTGACAAGGAAACTAAGGTTCTGAAAAGTTGAACAGTATGCCTGGGATTTGAACCCAGTTCATTTTACTAAAAACCTTGTTCATTCTATGACAGCATTTGACCTCTGAAATGGGGACCACAGTGTTTGTCCTGTCAACTTTTACGTGGCTGTTGTGTATGTTAAATGACACAGTTGATATGATAGCACTTTAATCAATATGAAGTACCGTAAAAGTATATGGTAACAAATTTTAATTTACACTACCTTTTGGAGTGAACTTTAGGAATGAACTCCTGGCCAGAATAGCTATAGTTGAGTGTTACCTTATTTGGGTGTTTAGTTCTACAGTCAATATATTCGAGAACTGTATTGTCAAAAATTGCCTGGAAGTACCCTTAGGAAGTCAGTACTCTTGGAGATTGACTTTCCATCTTTCAGTAAATCAGATGCAGCCCCGTTGTTCCTTTAGGGTTGAAACATATCCCTGATAGTTCCCTTGAACACCAGATAAAGCAGTGGGTTTGGGGTTAGGTGATATAAATGAATAAATAATATGCTGTGTCAAACATTAGGCTCACACTGTAAGAGGCCTGGGGAACTGAAACTGTCCCAGGGAATTGAACACCCTCATTGAGTAGAATGGCAGACAGACTGCTAGCACTGTTTATTGTTATTTTTTCCCTTCTCTTTTTTTGCTGAGCACTTAAAGTTGAATGTGTATAATATGCCATTTAACTATATGTATATCCTAGCACTGATGGTGCAGGATATTTTATGGGATTTCGTAAAATCTTCCCAGATTGGAAAGTGGTGTTCTCTGTTCTGCCTTTGCTCTATCAGGGCATGCCTTCAGCTCTGAGGTTCCGAGCAGCATCAAACAATGCTTTTACTTACCAGCTATTTTATCTTATATTCTCTGAGTCATAGAAATGTAAGATTTCTACAACAGGAAGGGCTCCTAGCTAGGATCATCTAGTGAACGTTGCATCCAGCTAATTTCTCATATGAGAAGTTAATGCTTGGAGAGGTTTCCTGTGTGAGGATCATAACTTTTTGGGAGCAGAGCAGCATTAGTAAGCCAGCTTTCCTTAGATGTTCCCACTGCATCTGAGTCCTCACAGCCGCCAGCCCTGCCTCTTACCACAGGGCACATTCCTAGGTGGTAGTTGTTTTATTGTTTTTTTTTTTCAAGCTACTGACTCTGATCCTTTATAGCGGTGATCTCCCAACATTTTTTGGTCGTGTACACCATCAACAGTTAGAGCAGGCACTGCCAATATAATTTATAAATGATGTACACATATTACTGTACTAATACTAAGTTACAAAGTAAATTAAAATTTAGAACAAAAAAAATTGGAATCTAAAAATTGGTTAAAATAATGTAAATGAATGTTGTATGTTCTCTTCTCTTTTCCTTTGAATCATCTTGCATGCCCCTGGGGTATGTGTACCCTATGGAACCACCACTTGCTCTTTGTCCATGGTGATGTAATATTTATTTTCTGACTTTTGCATTGTATTATTCTAATATTTTTAGCCTGTAAAGCCTATGAAGTAACACCATCACCAGTCCTTGTGATTATGCTATTCAGGAATCTTCAACTTGTTTTTGAGTTTGGGGAAAATGATCTCTTATTCCGTAAAACTCTCTGTATTTGGTGGCTTTCTTGTTACGTGTGAAATTGGTACATGTAGCAACAGTCACAATAGTTATAGTCTGTAAAGTTGCTGCGAACACTATTAGTGAATATTGAATCATTCCCCCTAGAGAACATACATGGTTAGGTTCCTACAAGCCTCTGGTCACATTTTTGTCAACTGAGTAACTTATAACCTTGTTTTATGTTAGTTTCTGTTTACCTTATTTAATATATTATTGATTTATTAACAGTGAACTCACAGCGAGCAGCACTATAACTCTAACACATTCATTTTCTCCAAAAGGCACATCACAGCTTTCTTGAGCTGAGGAACACAATACAACATTTCAGCACTTTGCTTTGGGGCTATTTTTAACAGCAAGATCACCAACACAAAGCACAAAAATGCAGGAAAATGTGGCATTCAGTAGACCCCAGAAAGGACACTTTTACAATATGGGAGCTGAAACAAGAAGGCAGCGCATTACCTTGTTTGACCTCAGCTGGGAATATGCACATCTTCCCATTACCCCTATGCAGATGTCCAAAAATGACCTTAATAGTGTCGTGAGTATTGATTTGGGGATTACAAATACATTTTATTAAGAGAATTTGCTAATGCAGAATCCACAAATAATGAGGATTGACTGTATAAAGTTGTATTTCTGAGGATGGGCTTGGAGACTGCACAGTTCTGGATTACCATATTTGGCTCCTCCCCATATTAGCTGTGTGATTTATGGCAAGTTAATCTCTCTGAGTCTAGTTTCCTCACCTGTAGAGTGGGATAAGTCATGAGGCTACTGTGAACATTTAATAAATATTTAGCCCTCATAAAAAACTTTATTTTTTTTTGGCAGCTGGCCAAATTAGGGATCCAAACCCTTGACCCTGATGTTACAACACCCTGCTTTAACCAACTGAGCTAACCGGCCAACCCCCAGAAAACTTTAAATAAATGAGCTCACTCACATTGATATTTCATTTTTTCATCTCAACAAATCTTGTTAGGGAATAATGTGGAGGTGTGTTTTTTTGTTGTTGTTGTTGTTTGTTTTTTTTAAAAGATGACTGGTAAGGGGATCTTAACCCTTGACTTGGTGTTGTCAGCACCACGCTCAGCCAGTGAGCGAACCGGCCATCCCTATGTGGGTTCCGAACCCGGGGCCTTGGTGTTATCAGCACCACACTCTCCCGAGTGAGCCACGGGCTGGCCCAGAGGTGTGTTTTTTATTAATGTCTCAGTAAAGCTTTTTGTGCTTGAAAACAAAATCTTTGCAGTAATGAAGAACCTTTCATTAACAGAACATTGGAACCTGATTAGGATATTTGTACCCAAAGTATAATAAAGTGGGGTATGGTGGATACTCTTACAAAATTGTAGGTAAGCATACAATGGCTCTTTATATCTCTGCTTCTTTTAGAGTCTAACATGTATACAAATCATTTGGGTATCTTGCTAAAATGTGGTTTCTAATTCCAAAGATCTGGGATGGGATTTGATGCTAAATTTCTTTTTTTTTTTTTTTGAGACCGGCCGCAACGCGCTCAGCCAGTGAGCACACCGGCCATCCCTATATAGGATCCGAACCCGCGGCGGGAGTGCTCCTGGCTCCCAGTGCCACACTCTCCCAAGTGCGCCACTGGCTCGGCCCCTTTCTAACAGGCTTCCAGGTGATGCTGATGCTGCTGGTCCATGGACCACACTTTGAGTAGTTAGGCTTTATACAAATTCATAAGTTCTACTCATGTCTGAGCCTGTTAGCTCTGCTCTTTTCTAACAGCTCATTTGAGGTGATAAAGCAAACCAACCAAGAGAGTACAGATGAATTAGAGGGAGTCTGTCATCATTAAGAGAACCAAAACCTCTCAGAGGTCAAGTAAATTAGGAATGAATCAATAATGCTCTGCAAAAGAGAGCAAGCTAATGAGTAAGCCTTGTTAGATACCAAAGTGTTAAGCAAGTGGCCACTTCTCCAGCTTTTGCAAATCATCTTCCAGAGCTAGATGATATGCTGAAAATTGCTGACAAATCCTCAAAATTTCCTCATGGATCTCCCCCATCACCATTTTGTGTTGATTTCTAGGTAATTTGTTGGTTTGTTTTTATTTTTTCATGGCTAGCCAGTAGATTTCTAGATATTTTATTAGCACTAAACATTTAATTGAATGCCATACAATAGGGATCTATGTAATAAGCTTTTGGGTATCCTGGCAGATGGGCAGCTAAGCAGTACCTTATTAAACCTATTATACTTTAGTTCACTATGATTGCTTTAACAAACTGCTACAGATTTTGTGGTTTAAAACAAGACAAATTTACTGCCTTACAGTTCTGGAGGTCAGAAGTCTGAAATGGGTCTCACTGAGCTAAGACCAAGACGTTAGCAGGGTTGTGTCCTTTCTGTAGACTCTAAGGGAAAATTTGTTTTCCTGCCTTTTCCAGCTTCTGGAGGCTGCCCAAATTCCTTGGCGATGGCCCCTTCCTTTATCTTCAAAGCCAGCAATGTAGCATCTTCAGATCCATCTCACACTCTCTGACTTTGACTCTGACCCTCCTGCTTCCCTCTTGTGATTATATCAGACCCAGTAAGATAATCCAGGATGATCTCCCCATCTCCAGGCCCTTAATCATATCTGCAAACTCTTTTTTGCTGTGTAGGGTAACATATTCACAGGTTTGGGGGATTAGGACATGAATATCTGGGGGTGGGGGACATTTTTCTCCTTATCACACTTGGTTAATATAACATTTCTGACTAATAGATGCCTTTCTATGTTCTTGGCTACATAGGAATTAGACTTTATAATGGCTCCACTTTTTAAAAGATTTATCATGGTATTTTGAATACAGTCTACAATGTTTTTTAAAGATTTGACAGGTTTTTTTTGTTTTTTTTGGGTTTTTTTGGCTCTGGCTGGTACAGGAATCTGAACCCTTGACTTTGGTGTTATGACACTACTCTCTAACCAACTGAGTTAGCTGGCCAGTTTTTTTTCTTTAAAAATTGTGTTGGTGTGGAGGTTGGTAAAGACAGTATTTGGGGGCTAGAGTTTTAGATTAGAAAATGAGATATTTTGGCAAAGTTTTGAGCAAGACTAAGGGAAAATAAGAGATCTCAAGGTGAACTCTATGTTAGAAAATATGAACCAAGCATACAAATCTTTGATTTTTATTATTTATTTGAAGTAGGGAATACCCATTTAATTAAATCAAAATGAAAAAGATTTTGATTCCCTTTTGTATGCTTGTATGCTTTTCCTGGTGTTTAATACATTTCTTTGAGATATATTTTATGTTAAAGCACTTTTAGAAAATTCACTCTTGATGGTTTAACAATGCTTGTAATTTGCTCTTTTATGTTCTTTTATATTCCAATATATTTTAGAAGATAATAATTGAGGAATGTTGAAGTTGACATTTTTTCTTATGAAAACTGCTATGTTAATTTTATGGTCTTTTAGGAAGAGTGCTTGTGTTATCTGATAATTATCCTCCAACTTTGGTTAAACATCCGTTTGATATGTATTATCACTTCTAATGTTCCCAGCACTGATGCTTACTCTGCTGTCAATATGAAACAGCTAGAAACTACCCAAGGGACAGCAAACCGGAAGCGTCTTTCCACCTGTGCTATTTATTATTGACACTAGTAACTGTAATTGAGTCACTTTTCCTGTCTTCATTCAGTCTATGAATTTAGGCATTTTCATCTGCATGGATGGGGTAGTAGGATCTGCCTTGCTTATAAAAGTGGTACTGAAAATTAAATGAGGTGGAAGGCAAAAGCCTTTGCAAGTCATAAAGTCCTATAGAAACATTGATTATAATGTAGGAAATATCAGATTGGTGGAGATAGAAAGTGCTTGTGAAGGGTTAGTAAGGAACAGGGGGAACTAACATTTACTGAAACCCACCATGCTCCCAGTTTTTTCCACCATGGTTGTTACCATGACCTCTGTTTCTTATTGCCCTGGTCAGAAATTTGTTTAAAATGAGACCCAAAAAACAAGAAAATGAAGAAGAAAATAAAAAATGAGACCCAGAGCATTTCTAATCTCTAAGAAATTGTGTAATCGCTGGAATGGCAGAACTACCTTACTAAGTAGTTGTTGATGGCTTGGTTAATAGTCCCTCCCCCGCCCACAATTTCTTAGGATAGTGTTTTCTTAAGGAAGATATACCCTAGTGGTATGTGAGAAGATTTTTGTTGATTCAACTTGAAACAAGAAGAGGAGGAGCCTTTGGAGAATCGGTATATTGGGTCTAAGCATATCATGCCGTGTAAAGAAAGCAACTCTGGCCTTAATTTCTGTTTGCTTATTCTTCCAGAACCTTTTATATCATGGCTTTAGCATAATCTTCCAGCCTAATCAATCCTTCCTTCCTTTCTCTCACATTTATTTATTTATTTATTTTTTGTCTTTTTTGTGACCAGCCGCACCGCGCTCAGCCAGTGAGTGAACCAGTGAACCGGCCATCTCTATATAGGATCCGAACCCGCGGCGGGAGCGCTGCTGCGCTCCCAGCGCCACACTCTCCCAAGTGCGCCACGGGGTCGGCCCTCTCTCACATTTATTTTATTTATTTATTTATTTATTTATTTAAAGATGACCGGTAAAGGGATCTTAACCCTTGACTTGGTGTTGTCAGCACCACGCTCACCCAGTGAGCCAACCGGCCATCCCTATATGGGATCCGAACCCGGGGCCTTGGTGTTATCAGCACCGCACTCTCCCGAGTGAGCCACGGGCCGGCCCTCTCACATTTATTTTAATATCTCTCATGAGCCAGGCTTGCTAAGGATCCAAAATCCTTAAGACACAGTCGCAACCCTCAAGGAACCTTGTAAGAGAGATAGATACATAATGGGTTGTCTTTGTACCATCAAAATCCTTTGTAGTTTCCTGTTGTCTATGAAATAAACTTTCAACTCCTGAACTCTGACAAATTGGGTTTTACAGCTTTCTAGCCCTTTATCCCTTTACATTTTGCATAGCTCAACATGCACGTTTGGGTCATGGCCTTTCATGCTGCCACCATTCTTCCAGCTTGGGGATGGATGGATAGATAGATGATAGACAGACAGACAGATAGATAGATAGATAGATAGATAGATAGATAGATAGATAGATAGATAGATTAGATAGATCAGGTCACCTTTCTTCTCCAAGTACAGGTCCCATACACTCATTGTCTTGGATTGAGTGTTTGCCCAAAACTTGACCCCCACTGTGACAGTGTTAAGAGGGTGGGAAATCATATTATGGTAATTGAAAGGTGGGGTCTTGAAGAGGTGCTTAGGTTGCAGGACCATGCTGTAATGAATGGATTAAAAATGGTGGTCAGGGGCGTGGTTATGAGGGCTTTAAAAGGAGAGCGAATGAGGAGGTCAGGCTCTTTCTGCTTCCACCATCTTGCAATATGACACCCCTGGATCACTGTTGCCACTGTCAGATGTGTACCTTGGACTTGGGACTTCCGAGCCTCCAGAACTGTAAGCAGTAAATTTCATTTTCTTTATAAATCACTCAGTCTCAGGCATTTTATTATAAGCAACAGAAATGGACTAATACACTCATTAACTTGAAAACTATTTATTGTAATAGTAAGACCTGCAAAGGGACTTATTCAAGCAGGAATTTCAAAGTCCTCTCTCCCTCCTCTGCACTTATTTGCCACTGTAGCAGATGCTGCCTTGTGGTGTTGTATGTGTCCTCTTTTCCAAGCTATGTAGAAAGCTCCTCGAGGGCAGGGACCAGAATCTCACACAGTGCTTGCACAAGGCATTCAGTAAATACTTGGTGATGGTGATATGATACATTCCAGAATGGGCATGGGAGGGGTTATTTCTCCCAGCCTCTGCCATCCTTGCTATTTCAAATTTCTTCAGAGTGATTTCAGCATCCAGGTCCCACTGTTCTCCGCTCAGGAAAAAAAGACTTGTCAGTCGCAATGGTGCGAGGCAGGAAGTTTATTATCAGACGTCTGAGGAGGAGACAGACTAGAACTGTCTCCCTGCTTTAAGGTTTCAGGGGGAAGGGGTGTTTAAAGAGGAGAAGAGGGAATGGAATGTGGAAAATGAGAAGCAGGAGGGAAGGGGACATGCAAGGAGTCAAGTGCAGTCTCGCCAAGACTCGTCTGGTTTCTGCTCTTTGTTATCTCATGGTCCTGCTGGAGGGGTGGAATCAGCATAGTTTTATTGATGTCTTTGATTTTCCTTAGATAGTACTAGTAAGGCCATAACTCCATACTGACTGGGAAACAACCTTATGTTCATGTAAATAATCTTATCTTGCCCCATAACTAAGATTCAGAATATCAAATAACCATGGGAAAAGAGGGAACTCAGAGAAATGCATGCTAAGAAAAAAAAACTGTGTCCTTCTAAAACTTTTTAAAGCCCATGTGGTTTTATGTGGCTTCAGTCCCGCTCAGTCCAACAAAGGTGGTACTTTATTATATTTGAACAGCATGCTGTTTAACTGAAAGTATTTCTAGAGTGGCATTCAAATTTTCATTGACAACATTTCTAGAGCCTAACAGATTTTAGAGGAAGAAATCAATTGACAATGGAAATTAAAAACCGTAAAAGACAAAATTTTATTAAAAATTAAAATTAAAGTTTTAAGCTAAATACATTATTCTACAGGAACTTGTTTCTGTTAATTTAAGGATAAGGGAAATATTTTTTCCCCAGATATTTTTACTAAAAATTTAATTCACTCTTGTTATAAAATTGCAAACACAGAAGAGTATAATGTAGAGAGTGAAAGCTCCCATATGCTTCTACTACCCAGAGGTGACCATTAAGAGTTTCGTGAATATTCCTTCTGATTTTTTTTCCTGTGCAGTAAAGTCATTCAAATCCTTGAAAGACCTGTGGTCAAATCGACCCAAAAATGACACCCGTTTTAGTATATAACCCTTATTTATTTATTTTTATTTATTTATTTTTTTAAAGATGACCAGTAAGGGGATCTCAACCTTTGGCTTGGTGTTGTCAACTGGCCATCCCTATGTAGGATCTGAACCCGTGGCCTTGGTATTATCAGTACCACACCCTCCCGAGTGAGCCACAGGCCGGCCCATAACCCTTATTTATTTAATACATAGATAGGACTTTATCTTGCTTGTATAGACTTTTTTTTTTTTTTTAAAGATGACCAATTAAGGGGATCTTAACCCTTGACTTGGTGGTGTCAGCACCATGCTCTCCAAAGTGAGCGAACCGGCCATCCCTATATAGGGATCCGAACCCGTGGCCTTGGTGTTATCAGCACCACACTCTCCCAAGTGAGTCACGGGCCAGCCCTGCTCATATAAACTTTTTTTTTTTTTGTCCTTTTTGAGACCGGCCGCACCGCGCACAGCCAGTGAGCGCTGCGAGCTCACCAGTCATCCCTATATAGGATCCGAACCCGTGGCGGGAGCGCTGCTGCACTCCCAGCACTGCACTCTCCTGAGTGCGCCACGGGCTCGGCCTATATAAACTTTTTAAAGGGTATTCTTTGTTTAGCCCTGAGAAGTCCTTACTCTTACCTTGTCTGATGCTTCTTAAAATTTTCCATCCTTACAGCTGACCACACGTCACCACTCCACTAAAGAAAATAAAGGTATGCTTTTATACAGTAAAAGCTTATTTTTGTATGAAACTTTTGAATTTCATATTTGTCAGCTCATCTTGTTTTCAAAACTGGTTTTGTGGAGGTAGAGGTCACGAGAGGAGGGAAGCCAACCCTCCCTAATCCTGTTACACTCAGTTCTCCATCAACTCACTAAAGAATTATGTGGAAAGTTGGTAGCTCTGTCCTCAGAGCCTCTCTGGACCTTTTTCAGATGGCTCCATTTCAGAAAAACAAATTTCTTTTCAAAGACAGAACGTCTTTAAGACAGAATGGAGTTCTTTGTTTTCTAGGTATGTACATGGTGGGGGGGGTTCATTTCTTAACTTGATTTTCTTTCCAGTGATTCTTTATGTGACCTTCTAACAAGTTCTTATTAAGTCTAAAAAGTGTGGAGCTGATACCCTTTTACTGAGCGAAGAGAAACTAAGACATACAGTTTGAAAACTAGTAGTAATCTCAGCACTGGAACCTTAGTGGGATTTTGGAGAGGAGCTCATATATTTGGCAGCTACACTGGTATACTTCAACAGGCTTGCTGATTTCCCTGGGCTGGATACGTGCAGGTCCAAGTCACTGTTATCTCTTTAACTGAGGTGGTCAGCCTCTAGGGATCTGACTCTTCAGACTCAAAGACCTGATCGATAAACTGTTATCCAAGTTTATTAATCTATACTTAACCTTTATGCACCTCTGTAAAATGAAGAGTAGCACCTGTTTCATAGGGTTATTCTGAGGATTGGAAGATCATTCGTGCCATTTGTTAACCAGTTCAGTGAATTTTGAGTGCTTGGTAGCAGTGGCTGTGGTGATAAGTGATTAGATTCTGGATATATTTTGAAGGTAGAGCTGATATGATTTGCTGACGGATTGACTGGATGTGGAGTATGATAGAAATCAAAGAAGAGAGGAGTCAAAGATGACTCTAAGGAAGGACAGAGATGCCATTGAGATGAGGAGGTGTGGGAGGAGAGGGAAAGGAAGAGGATTAAGCAGTAGAATGAAGAGTTTGTTTGGTTTCAGACATATTTAGTTTGAGATGCTTGTTAGACATCCAAATGGGGGTATTGGGTTGGCCATTGGAAAAAATCAGGCTGAGTTCAGGGAAGAGGCTGAGTTAGGAATTTGGGGTCATCAGCATGTAAATCGAATTAGGTAAGATCACTAAAGAGTGATTGTAGGTAGAAGAGAGAAGTGCTTGGCATATTAAGGGCTCAGTAAATGTTGGCAGTTACTCCCGTTATTTCTACAGCTACTTGTCTTATTACTATTACTTTATTGGAAATGTTACAGAACTGCCACATGAACCAAAATCTCTCATTTTCTCAAATCTCTTTGAGAAACCAAAGCTATATTAGACATTTCCACAGAGAATATGATATTAAGATACAGGGAGTTGGATGATCTTAGTGAGTTGTGCTCCTCAAAATCATTCACCCACTAGAGCTGGATGGCCTCGGGTGCTGGGATTTGTTAGGTCTGGGTTTGAGTCCCAGCTTTATTTTGTACCAGCAGTGAAACCTCTGTTTCTTCATCTATTCAAATGGGTTACCTTGCAGGGATGTTAGGTAAATCTGAATTCCTTCTCCTCCTCTTCACTGTTAGGGACTAGGACTCTGGGCCAGTCAGGTAGGTTCCTTCTCTGGAACTCATTAGAGATACTGATATTCTTTTTCTTCTTTTTTAAACTTTATTCCAAGTACTAGCCCCCTTGTAATGATAACCTTCCCTTGTTCATTGTGATTTATTGCAATTAATTTGATTACAGCTTATCTTTGTTTAATTACAGTTTGATCTCCTTAATGGGATTTACAAGACACTTTTGTGTTACCAATACATTTATTAATTTGTTTTAAATATAAATGATGAAATCTAATGTTCGTTTCTAAAGGCTTCAGTTTTCAAAGGGGACATACCTCGTATGGGTCCTGCCCTGCTTAGGCCATGAAAATAGGGACAGTAAAGTTATAATGTCTGAGCCACTGTGGCCCCATATAACAGCAAAACACTAAAACTTCTTGGTAATTCCTAATGTGGTCTTCAGGAATATTTAAGGAGCAGTTTTGTTTGTTTGTTTGTTTGTTTAAGTATATCATGTTTTTATTTCCAGAAACATTGTTTTCTTCATATCATTTAAAAAATTTTTAATTTATTTTTTATTTTTTAATTTATCAATATACAGTGTAGTTGATTTTTGAGTCTCTTTACCAAGTCCTCCTTTTCCCCCCTCCCTCTCACCTCGCCTCCCCCCCATCAACATCAAATCTGTTCACTTATCTTAAGGAGCAATTCTAATACCACAAGTGCTGAAACTATCTGACAGGTGGCATGGACCATTCCAAGAAATAGTAAATTCCTATTGTTAGAAGTATTCAAACAAAGCTTGAAAAAACCATTTTAAGAGATGCTCTACATGGTGTTGATAACACCATGGTCCAGGGTTCAATTCCTCTACCAGCCAGCCACCCCCAACCCCCCAAAAAGAGATGCTGTATTAATAAAAATAATAGCAGTAGTAGTAGAAGTAGAAATAGCTAGGCTGTCTTTGTGCCAGACTGCATTAGTCCAGGTGAAGTGCCTGGCGTAATGAGGTGATAGGTCTGCTCCACTCTTTGCTGATTAGACCTTGCCCAGAGGGTTTTTGTTTTTCAGTGGCAGGTGGCCATATTTCAGAGGCAGTGGTCAAATGATGGCAGATCTGACATATCTGAAGGAGCTAAAGATACTTACAATGACGTAAATTATCTGATTTAATCCTTATAACCTCTGTGCAAGGTGAATATTACAAATAAGTGTGAATTGAATTACTATTTCTGAAAGAAGGCATGGCAAAAAGTTACAAATCACGTATATGAAAAACTTGTTTGTTGTTGTTTTCATAGGGGGCATCATTCATTAAACCTCTCAGGAACTACTTATAGTTTACGTATGTGGTTATCATATATGACTATTCTTACCATGCTTTATTAAGGTAGCCTCTCATTCAAAACATTTTGTTCTTAACTCAGATATGAGTATGTAGCTCTTATGTTTTAATAAATGTGCTCACTTTCTTTGAACAAAATGAGTAATGTTTTCCCAAGTAACACTTTAGTGTTATGAAACTTTTTATTGAGAAAGATTAAGTATTCTACTTAAATTTTTTTTTTTTTCTAGATTTGAGATATTTTAATTTTGTGGCTGACCAGTACAGAGATCCGAACACTTGACCTTGGTGTTATAACACCATGCTCTAACCAACTGAGCTAACTGGCTAGTTTAGCAAGATTATTTAAAATACTAGGTTTTATTACTGACAATCAACCCCATTCCCTTTCTGTTGATCAACAGACTAGAAATGATCAGACAGATAAGCTCTCCTACTTTTTTGGAGGGGGAAAAGGGACTTCTAATTCTTGATTTAGAATGAACTGGCTTGTTTGTTTATTCCTGCAAAGGAGGCTTCTGTTCTCACTTATGAGTGATGTTCCCTTTAGTAGTTCCCAGTGAATCCAGGTACATGAGATTGCCCACATTGCAGGTGTGACTCGGTGCAGTCAGGGCACAGTAGAGATAGAGGTGATGTCATCCAGAGGGGCTGCTCAGCTGCCCTGCTCACCCTCCTAGGAAGGCCCACTCTGGTCCAGCAACAGGGCTTCCGGGAACAAAGGGTTGGGTTGGCCCTGGAAGACTTTTTTAAAACACTAATCAACTCATGAAATGTTGATGTATGTAAATAAACCTGGTTTATTAAGTTCCCCTATTATTATTGCCACAGACATCTAACACTAAACTTCTGTGGGGAAACTTCATGGGAAGGCTGACCTTAATTGTAGAAAGATGCTATGTGGCAAGATCGTCAGAGAAAGTGACTTTGGCTCAGTGGAGAAACATGGCTCAGCACAAATGTGGTCTTCAGATTAATGGTATCAAAACTGATTCACTAACTGTGATAATGTAACTCTATTCTCTTGAGGCTACAGTCTGGTCATTCTGATGAAAATTTGGGTTTTACAAAATTCTTCACCCATACTGGGGCACTCATACTTACCTGGCTGTGTCCAGCCCAGCTGTGGCCATTAGACATCCATGCTTTGCCACACTATGCTGTAACTAAGACCCCTGCCCAGATGTCATGCAGCCCTGCCTTCTCTTACCCTGTGGTTATTTATCACAGACTTGCTAACACCCTGCTGCAGCTACAGGCCCCCTTGGTCCTACACTGTGGTTAGACACACTGCTGAAACAGAATTTTTCAGCATGCTTCTCACCTGCTATACTTTTCTACCCTGAGACAGAGTCATAACCACATAAGATCATAAGATCACTGCTCTTGCTCAGTTACAGAAACCCAGAAATGCTACAATATAAAAATAACTGCCCCACTGTGTTGGGGTGCTCAGCCTTTGGACTTGAGTCCACTGAGACAATGCCGGCATATCAGTAAACTCTGTTTCCCAGTTTTAAGCCTCGGTGTTTCCTGCTTCTCCCTGCAAGTTCACGGTAACTCACTGCAACAATACTGACATGGATAACTGACTACTCTTGTCCATTGCATTTAGTCTCCCCTTATTTTATTCTTAGGATAAACAGTCTCTAATTTATATTTTGTTTTTGTAGGGGGTAGCCTTATTGAAAACACTATCAGCAAATCTGTGAGGTGTTTTTTTTTTTTTTTTACTAAAATTAAGTTTTGCTAACATTTTGCTCTATTAAGATTATACATTTTCATTGTAGAAAATAGATATACAAAAACAAAAAAGTTTATTTTTCTTGTAATGTCATGACCTAGAGAGAACCTTTGCAAACACTTAGGTCTTTGTTGTTCACATTTTGTTCTGTCCATTAGCTATTCCCTCAAATAAGATTATGCTTTACGGGGCCGGCCCGGTGGCGCACTGCTGCAGTGCGCCACTTGGGAAGCGCGGTGGCACTCCCGCCAAGGGTTCGGATCCCACATACAGACCGGCCGCTCACTGGCTGAGTGAGGAGCGGGGGCAACACCGAGGGTTGCGATCCCGTTGCTGGTCCCGGTCCGGTACGGGCGCGACACTGAGGGTTGCGATCCGTTGCCGGGCACGAAAAAAGACAAAAAAAAAAAAAAAAAGATTATGCTTTACATACTGTTTGTAACCTTTTATTTATTGTTTAGAGAATGTTATTTATTTATTTTTAGGAACCATCAAGCTACTTAATTTTCTTTTGCTTTTTTTTCTCTGAGTCAGTAGAGAAATAGTAGCCCCCAATATTGCCTTTGTGTTGTTTAATATTCTTGCTGAAAAAATTTTAAGTTCTCAAATACTCATTTAAGTCATTTGGACTATGGTTTCCTTGGAAGGCTTTTAAAATCATTTCTTTACATAGCTGAACTCTAAGTATTATTCTTAATAGACACCTTTTATTGCCCATTTTCTTCAAAGGAGACTTGAGTAAATATTATTAGCAACAATTTTTTTTTATTAACTCTATGACCTTTTCATTAAAACAACTACTTGACCATGAAGTAAATTCATATTTGGACATCTAAATATTTACAAGGCAACTTATTTAATTAAGTCTTCAGAAATTTTGTGGCCTTTAGTGGAGCTCTTTCAGTAAGCTACCATTGAGCTGTGTAGAGTAATGTAAATTGCTGCTTGTATAGTATCCCCTCCAGCTTATAGTGAAATTGAATCATAGTCCCCTGAAAGGCAAATACTCTCATTTAGTTCTATAGCCTTTTGTTATATGTATTGCTAAACCATAACAACTCCTTAGGTACTTGGTGGACTTAAAATATTCACACATTTATTTGTAGAATCCTGGGTTGATCACAGCATTTTTTTCATACTGTAGTATTCTGAAATGATCTATAAATGGACTATGACTGAAGTTAAAACTTTTATCATCATGGTTATTTCTGGAATTATTTTTTAAGCCTGAACATTTTCAATGGGCAGAATTGGTCAGTAAGTATTAGCTTTAAAAAGTCTGATTTAGGGGGCCGGCCCGGTGGCGCACTGGATAGTGCGCCGCTTGGGAAGTGTGGCGGCGCTCCCGCCGAGGGTTCGGATCCCACATACAGACCGGTTCCCGCTTCGCTTCATTTGTTCCCCATCTGCTATGCTGCTTCTAATCTGTCATGTGCAGGGGAAGCAGATATATATGTTCCTTAGAAGTATTTGTAATGTAAGAGTAAATAGGCTCTCAGTGAGTATTGGGGGGCTTAGTCATAAAATTAGTGAGCAGACTTAGGGGCATATATTTTGATTGTTCAGAAGCCTTGTTAAGTTTGTTTTCTCTTTAGGCTGGCGAATAAATTATGTCCAGATAAATGACACAGTACAATACTTTTAAAAAATAGATATAAATAGGCATGAAGGATTCAGACATCCTTTGCTTATTTATGCTCATCAGTCTTTCCTTGGGAAGAGATCCAAATCGCTAAGTGACAGGGTAAGTATGGGTCCTTTAAGTTTTTTCTTTCATTTCT